>NW_017670694.1:0-30014 GCF_001879085.1 Nicotiana attenuata
TGGGCATTGTCCCATATTGGAAGAGGAAGAGGGTTTTTTATGGGTATATAAGCAATTGCTCTTTTTCTAGCTCTTAAAGAGTTGAGAAGAAGGCAAGCCTCGCGTCGTCGTCGTCGCTCGCTCGGCTCGGCTTCGGCTACGGCTACGGCTACGGCTACGGCTACGGCTACGGATACGGATACGGATTTGGTCAAATGATCGATTGATTGATTAACTTTTTGGACCAAATTTATTTGTTAATAGTAAAATATTAACAGAAATGTTATTAAATATTTGTTTTAATAACAAAATATTAATATTAAATCCAATTTTCCCTCTTCAATTTTTCCTCTTTATTTTCCCTCTTTATTATTGAGTAAATGGTCATTTATGTAATGGCATTTATGTTGTGGGCGTTTTGCATAAACAGCCATTCTGAAGAGACCCAACTTTGGCTATAAATACAACACTATTCTGCTCAGAATTTTAACTACAATTTTCTGAGTTTCCTCTCCTTCTTCTGCATACTTTTAGCATCAAAACAAAGCAAAAAGTAAGTGTGATTTGCTACCGAACTTTGTGTTCGCTGAAACACTGGGGTTTGAAGTACCACTACACCAGTGTGTAATTCGTTCTATCCTGGGAGGAAATAATCCATAACCTTGGGTACTAGGAGGGGATTAAATTCCTTAAGGAAACACTGTGAATTCAGTGGGCTCGAATTGGTTTATGTCATTTCTGTTTACATTCATTACTGTTTATATTCATTTATATTTCCAGAATTTATTTTACAAATACAGTGTAACAACAAGGTAAGAGAAGATATAATAACCAGAGAGACAGAGAAGAACTATTTACACAAAATAACACCAAGAGTATGACTTAAATCTGGATATAGAAAACTAACTAAAACCTATACAGACAAAAAGTATATGAAAGCTTTATCTAACCGATCAAATCTCAAAAACTTATAGTAATTCATATTTCAGTTTATGACCAAAAAAAATAAAATATTCAGTTACTTATTATAGGCAACCCTTGTCAGAAAAGAGAGAGAAAAAAAGGTAAAAATTGCACGGGGTGTTCTATTTGGTCACCATCATTTAAGTTATATCCACTTTTAATTTGTTTTTAACTAGTACCTAGAATATAAACTTCAGGCTTTTTTCTCCTCTTTGTTCTTTTTCTTCTTCTTCTTTCTTCGGGTGACAGTAATTTTATATGGTGTATTTGAACATATTTTAAGGTAGTTTATGATGCAACACTTTATTTTTTTTACTATTGCTTAGGGTTTGTTCTTCTTTTTTCATAATTGCAAAATGAGTTTGTTGGATTTATTGTTGTTTTGACAAATTGATGATTGGAGTTTGTTCTTGATGATCTTTGGAGGTTATGTTTCAAATTTGATCTCATTTGGAGTAGATTTAGGTGTTAAACCGGAGATTAGATTGTTAAAATTCGAAGAACAAATTTCTGTTTCTGGAGAATTTGGACTTCAGGCCTATTGGCCTTAAGCGTATGAAACCGTTGGTTGCCCTTCAGACCTATTTACCATTAAGTGCATTTGAAGTGTAATTTTTTCACTTCAGACTTTTTAGCTTTAAGTGTATGAAACCATTGGTTGAACTACATACCTGTTTGACCTTAAGTGCATCTAAAGTGCAATTTTTTCACTTCAGACTTTTGGCCTGAAGTGCAGGAAACCATTGGTTGCACTTCAGACCTATTTGGCCTTAAATGCATCTGAAGTGCAATTTTTTCACTTCAGACTTTTTGGCATTAAGTGCATGAAACCATTGATTGCACTTCAGACCTATTTGGCCTTAAGTTCATCTGAAGTGCAATTTTTTGACCTCAGACCTCCGCATGAAAATATTTTTCGCACTTCAGACCTATTTGGCCTTAAGTGCATCTTAAGTGTAATTTTTGCACTTTACATAATTGGCCTTAGTTAAGTACATTATACTTCAAACTGATTTTTTTTTTAACTTCAGACCCGATAAGTCTGAAGCTGATCATAACGTGGATAGGCTTGTAATTATTTTTTGCAAAGTGAGTATAACTTCAATTGGGGGATTTTGCATCTATACCCGATTTTGGGTCACAATTGAACCTATACCCACTTTGCAAAAAGATTTGCGAGCGTATCCACTTTACGATCAACTTCAAACTTATCGGATCTGAAGTTTAAAAAAAATTAGTCTGAAGTGAAAAAATTGCACTTCAAATGCACTTAACGCCAAATAGGTATGAAGTGCAACCAATGGTTGCATGCACTTATAATAAGTCTGAAGTGAAAAATTGCACTTCAGATGCACTTAAGCTAATAAGTTTGAAGTGAAAAATTGCACTTCAGATGCACTTAAGGCCAAAAAGTCTGAAGTGCAACAAACGTTTTCATTCACTTACAACCAATAAGTCTGAAGTGAAAATCTGTACTTCAGATGCACTTAAGGCCAAATAGGTCTGAAGTGTAACTAATGGTTTCATGCACTTAAGGCCAATGAGTCTGAAGGACTTAAGGCCTAAAGGTCTGAAGTGCAACAAACGTTTGCTACACTTAAGGCCAATAAGTCTGAAGTGAAAAATTGCACTTCGGATGCACTTAAGGCCAAAAGGTCTAAAATGTAACAAACGTTTTGCTACACTTAAGGGCAATATTGAAGTGAAAAATTGCACTTCAGATGCACTTAAGGCCAAAAGGTCTGAAGTGCAACAAACGTTTTGCTACACCTAAGGCCAATAAGTCTGAAATGAAAAATTTCACTTCAGATGCACTTAAGGCCAAAATTTCTGAAGTGCAACCAACGTTTTTATGCGCTTAAGGCCAAATAAGCTTGAAGTGCAAATTGCCTAGAAACAGAAATTTGTTTTTTTTGAATTGTAACAATCCAATATACGATTTAATACATAAATCTACTCCAAATGAGCTCAAATTTGAAACATAACCTCCAAATATCATCAGGAACAAACACAATCATCAATTTGTCAAAACAACAACAAATCTAATGAACTCATTTTGCAATTAAAAAAGAAGAAGAAGAAGAAGAAACCTTAAGCAATCGTAAAAAATAAAGCATCATAACAACTCACCATTGTAAAACATCATAAACTATATTAAATATGTTCATAACCACCATATAAAATCATTGTCACCCGAAGAAGAAGAAATCGATGGAGGAGAAGGAGGAGGAGAAAGAGGCCCGAAGTTACTTAAAAAGTGGGTACAAGTTAAAAAAAATTTAAAAAGTAGGTATAGGTTAAACGGGGCAACCAAATAAGGCACCCCGTGTGATTTTTACCTTCAATTGGGACGCCAAAACCGGGTAAAGATTCAAAAGCCCCGAAAAAAGGAAGTTTTTATTGACAACCAATCATATGACTAACTCGATAAGATGGTCAAACGTATTTGAAGCATTACTGCCGGATTTGTCGGGTAATAATTCATGGGATCAAATTTCCAATTTTGAAGAATTTTACCTTTTTTTTCTTTTTTCCTGGTGGAATTTCTTTCAATTGATTTAATTAGTTTTTGCCTTATATGTAAAGAAATTTAAAGCCAATAACCTTATCTGTAACTAGGGGTGTACATAGGTCGGGTTGGTACGGATTTTACAATTACCAAACCAAACCAATTATGATAGGTTATTAAATCTAAAGACCAAACCAAACCAATAAAACTCGAATTTTTCAATCTCGATTTTCCTCGGATTTTCTCGGATTATTCGGGGTTTTTCAGGTAAAAAATCTTCATAGCACAAAATATATAACTTGTGCTCAAAATATTTCTTTAATCCTAATAAGATAGAACATATAACTTGGCACGAATTTTGTGGAACTTACCCGATTCAAAGCACAAGAAGTGGAACAGTTAAGTTTGTGAATTTTTGAAATAATTAATTTGTGAAAAGTTCTAAAACGTTTTTGGAGCTTTACAACTCACCTCGCTACTATAATTTGATTGTTTGTAACATAATTTAATGGAATATCTAGAAGTGAATAAAATGCCATTTTAGAAAAATATATCAAATTCGATTCGTTTCTAAACAAGGGGAATACCAACTACTACTATCATATTTCTCCAGTACAACTACACTAATAAATTGTTAAACAGATAAATTATTTAATCGGCGGTTGAACAAACATATTATTTGCAATTATTGTGTTTTACAATTTAGTCCATTATTTTAGCTTTAACTTGAAATAAAAAATTTAAAGTTGAAAAAATGGTCTGACAAATATTTTCAAGTGAAACAATGATTTTACTCATGTAACTCTATCTTTTTTATCTATATAAAACTCATGCATATAAACACAATTTCAACATTCAAATACTCTTTTCCACTTCTAACTTCAAAGACATGTGTTTTTAACTACAATGAAAGACTTATGATTATGAATCAAAATGTTTCTGTTTTTTTGGTTTTATGATCTCTCACTTCGATTGATTTTATTGTGTGCCTCACACAACTGACATTAATTGTGTGAAGCATCTTTTTATTACACATATTTGTGGACCCATATCTTACACATTGGGTCCACAAAATTCTGGGACCACAGGGTTGTGAGACAAAAAAAAAAAGACCTCACACAACTAGCGTCAGTTGTGTGAGGCACAAAATAAAAAATTTCAGTCTTATTGCTTCTTTTCCCCCCTTTCTTCATGTACTTCCTTTTGTAAATCAACATCATAAATCACTTAAGTCGTACTTTCTCCATACAAATTTATGTGATTGTATCGGACTAAACATGTAACTTAAGAATATTTAAAAAAAGACTATTAAAAATTTGTGCTCTAAAATAAATTATAAAAATTAATGTTGCTACAAATTATCACATTAAGGAGGATTGTTATCTCATTCTAGACAAAAATTCTCCTTGTATTACTATTGTTATATAATGTAACCTTAAAAGTTCCATTAAAATAATATTCTATGATGGTCAAAACTTACACCCACAGTGTTTACACCAAGCTAATGAATAAATAACACTATATCTTTTTATTTAACTACAATTGTTATACTTAACCACAGTTACTTCCATTTGGTTCTGCAGAGAGTCTAAAATAACAATTAAATGTACTTAATAGATATTCCGTTATGCTCTTAACGTCGGTAACATCAAGTAAATAAAAAACCAAAGAACACTGCCGTGAGAAGGCTAAAATTGATTATAAAATTTGCCATTCCAAGTTTGTCAAGTGTGAACATTCTGAATATATATACCATGAATATATCACTCACTGCTTAGATAAAATTTCTTCAATGTCATGAGTTCCAACACCAATGACAAGAATGATACACTGGTAATTAATTGGACTCCCACTTGCACTTTGTCCTGGACTAGTTATATGTACAAACTAATATAGCGCCTACTATTCCATTACCTAAAGGGTCAATAGTTGCCATTTTTCCCAACAAAAATGTTAGCTATCGCATGCTTTCTCGATGCTTCAGAGGAATGCTGCCTTCTTCATCTGATTCTTCTTCATCATGCTTAGGATATCGCATGCACACAGATGGTGAAGAAACTGTGAACAGAAGAAGAATAGTTATCAACAAAATCTAAACTAAAAGCCCCAAACATAATAGTAATCTGAGATCGATGATACCATCAACCAAGTCTTTGGTTTTGTGAAGAAGAAAGGTGCCTGACAAAATGGTCACAAACGCACAGAGTTCCGTGATGATTTGAATTGCAGTTTGCCCACTCCAGTCCTGTTCCAAAAGCATGAAAGACCCTTTAGCATCAGTTAAGTTGGTTGATGATAGAGGATGTCTTACAAACACAAACTGAATTTATTTGACTAATACCTTTCACTATGGAGATGCAACTTCTCCAAGAAACATAAATATATATAACGGTATAAAATTGTTACGTACCAAACTATAAGGCAGTTTTAAAAAAAAACGTAATTTATGGGAAAGTCCTCCAGAATTTTAAAAACGATTCTCAATCATCCAAGTGAATTGGGGAAAAAATGATTCAAATTAGAGAATATTGATTAATGGGGAGCAAATAGATTTATGTTTATGTAAGATGAAAACTAGTCCATATGCAAGATGAAAAAGATAGGAGCATGTGGACAGGAAAAAGTCATTAGCAAAGATACTAAAGAAATGTTTTTGATAACCGAAAAAACCCTGAGGGCCTGTGGCATACGGTTCAAAACTCATCGGATAATGTCCAACCCCCTCCTCTACTTAAATACAAGGCTTTTGTATGCGGTAGGGTTTGCTCCCACATGTGCACCTAACTGACATCACCTGCAGCGCTCTTACCACTAGACCAAAGCCCTGGGGACAATACTAAAGAAAATTTTCACCCACTAAAAGAGGAGTAACCCTTTTCAAGCTTCTGCCACCTTGAATCACCTTAAACAAGTCAAGTAGAACAAGTTTTAAGGAAGACAGTCTGTGATATATAAGTTAATGCTTACAGCCTTGGTAAAGAAAGTAGTTGCACCTTGAACATGATGACACTGGCGACTATTGTCAGTGATGTAAACATCACATAGTATATTGGTGATACAAGCGCTGTGTTAAATGTATCAAGAGCCTGCATTTAAAATATGGGGAAAATCTGGTGTAAAAATAGAGAGAAACACTTATTATCCCAAAAATTGAGAAAAAACACCAGGAAAAGACAAGGATATGCAAATAGAGAAAAATCATTGTAGTTACAAAATGTCCTTCATGTAATAAAGGGCCAACTTAGGCTCTGCAAACATAAATGTCTATTCTTATGTAGTCAGTCAGGGAGGGACAGAAGTTCAACATACAAATCAATCAACTAGGTCTAATGAGACTCTAGTCGGGGCCGACCATGTGAATGCTTCTATCCATTTGGCTCTATTCAGGCTAATTTCATTACTATATCAGTAAATAAGGCAAACTAGAGATCCTTTAAAACTAGATGTTCCCAAAATCTCTAACTATCCCCTAGTAATATGCAACTCTGTTACCAAAGTAAAAAGACTAATAACAACCAATGTAAGTGTAACGACGACAATAAAGCATCAAGCCTAACTAGCTGGCAGGATAAAAGTAAGTGGTCCACATCTTCCCAAGAGTGCTTGCACATTTAACACCAGCTTACATCTGTTATCCTCTTTTTCCTCCTTTTCTCAGCTGTAAGGATGGTCCCTTTGGCTTCTAGCCAAATTAAGAAGCAGCCTTTCTTGGTGCTCTATGGATCCACACTGAGGTCTATGAAAAGAGAGCCTAGACTTCTGAATTAGTAACTTAAAGCTATTTTTTGAATAAGATCCTAACTGAGTTAATTCATTGTAATTACTGCAAGTCAAATAGCAACAAGATATAGGCTGACACCTAACCTAAGAGTCCAAGAGCATAAGTATCTACCAAGTTAATGTTCAGAACTTCCACACAAATGATGAATATCTCCACCCAAAAAGTAACAAACACATCAACTGGTAAAAAAGAACTGAGAAATACATTCTAATTACCTTGTTTAGGTAGTTCATTTGTGTAAACACACATGTTGCCATGACTACTGCAAAGACCCATGTTTGAGGATACAGCATCTGGTTCATTCCAGAGAATGTTAATTTTAATGCTATTCCTAGTGCTCGGACACTCATAACCTGCCAAATCATTTATGATTTTTTGACCAAAAAAAATTAAAAAAATTAGATCGCACATGGATATAGCAATGATGCATTAATGACAAGCTTAATAAAAGGAAAAGGAGAACCCGTATGAGAAAGGGAAAAAGGAATGCCAAACTCCAACCAGATAGCTGAGTGCCTACCCCAATAGAACCAACAAGTGAGCAAACTCCAATGTAAGCAATTATATGAGTTTGTCCATATTTTGGAATATACTGGACAATGATTATGACAACTGCCACTATAACCAAAGTTGCATATAGGAGGAACGCTGTCATGAGTAAAAGATTACCAAATTATTGTCAGTAAGAAGCTAAGCAATCAAAACTTCCATGCTCACAATATGTCAAGAAGAAGTCAGCTTTGTTAGCATTCAAATGCGTACCAGGTTCCGTGGCAAGGTCCCAAAGTTCCTTTACAGACTCAATTTGACGTTCTTGAGGAGCATGTAAACAAATGGTTGTTGAGCCCACAATGCATAGAACACAACCAACCATTCCAAAAATATGTAATTTTTCTCCCAATATCATATGTGCAAGTGCAGCACTACACAAATAGACAGATAAATAAACAAATAAATAAATATATGTCGCCTCGTATGTAACAGGCAGAAAGTTGAACAATTATTTCCAGCCTTCTCTTGCCTGATAATAATACTGAGAGCACCAAGAGGAGTGACTAGGACAGCAGGTGCAAATGCATAAGCTGCAAAGTTAGCAATTTCTCCAACAATCACTGCCACAGAAACAACGCACTCATATTAACCCATCTTTGTCTGCTGTTTTTTTTTTATTTTTGTTTTTCCTTCAAATTGAAAGGTAGGAGAACATGGAAATGGTTAAAATACTTCAAGTTAAAATAAAACTGCAAACATAGAAGCCCCTTAACAAAAATTCTCCTTTTTTGCGAAGGAGGAGGCAAAAGCCTTGAGGTGATATAACTATTTCTCAAGCTTATTGGTAGGACTTTCAGTAAATGAAAAATCTTTTGCTATTGAGGCTTTTGAACAAGTAAAAGACCACATTACTCACCAAAGTAGAGCAGATGTGAAGAACTGAAGTAAATATCCTTGCATTCAGCATCAATATTTGTCAGAAAATTAAGAAAAAGAACAAATATAATGTGGCTTGAATAGCCAGAGGGACAACTTTAGGATATATTGATATCCCTAAGTGAGCTGTCACCTCCTGAAAGCCCTTCTACGCTCTCACACCAAATGAAACAAAACAAGCAAAATAACACGCAATTCACACGGTGCTATCTTTAATAGTTGATTCTTTCTTTCTTTCCTTTAAATTTCTCAACTCCTCTTTTACTCATCCCGAATCTAGAATACAAGGTCTATCCTTCCCCCTTCAATAAAATTAGTTATGAAGAAAATCAGCTTATATAACATTCACTCCTTTCTGGCTTTTTGGTGTAGACCAGAAGATGTTAGTACAGCATATAGGATGTTAGATTTCCTCAGCTTCTTGCAGTGATATAAAGTAACTGATTTGCATGTATTTTGGCACGAACTTTGTGCTTCTGTTTATACAGTCTTACCTTTCTCAACAAAAAAAAAAGATCACTTTTTACATAAATTTAAATGATGTACATTGCAATTTTCGTCTCAATGGTCATGCCAAGTCACTAAAGGCATTAGTTTGGACTGGAGGAAAAAAAAATTCAGCACAATCCTCATATATCAGAAGCATTGAATAGGGTAACTAACTTGTTATCATTCCTGCCCACCACAGTGGCTCCAGCAAGTAAGAATAGCCTCCAGCGCCTGCCATAGCATGTGAAAATTAAGTAAAGGTACATTTCCACTAGGTATGTAAAGTTGAATAACTTTTAGAAGCTAACTTTGTTATTCAATTTTTTTTTTTTTTTTTGAGAAGACTTGGTTATTCAAAATTATGATAAAGCTCGACCTTTTTAATCCAAGACCTGAGCTGAATAAGGTTGTTAAAGAGGCAACCCATTTCTTATCCAATGGTTTCATGAAACACTTGAAATCCGGGCACCACCAACAGTGCATTTTTTCCTTATAAAAGGACAGCTCAGTACATAAAGCATCCCGCGTTTACGCAGAGTCCGTGGAAGGGCCGCACCCCAAGGTGTGATGTAGACAGTCTACCCTAATGCAGGCATTAGTGGCTACTTCCACGGCTCGAACCCATGACCTATAGGTCACACGGAGACAACTTTACCGTTGCTCCAAGGCTCCCCTTATGCATTTTTCTTCTTATAGAAGAAATCTTTTCCTTGTGAAAAGTTGCAGATGAAAAAGGATGAAATATACAGGACCAATCTGACTGACAATTCTACGGCATGCACTGTTTGAAAAAATACGAAACATCAGACGAAAAATGAAGTTAATGCCAAAACAGCATCACCCTCATAAATCACAGTTGTATTGTGAACCGACTTATTAAAAGGAACAATAAAGCAACATACAAAATGAAATACAACGGAGAAGTCTTAGTCATTATATGCTTAATGCATAGGAAAGCATGCAGCCTTACACATCCTATCCAACAAATAGCTCATGTAACACTGGATCTTGAGCATCAGAGCCCCCATGTCAAGAACAGGCACATGGTCAAGGATATGTGATATGTCTGAGACTACTAAAGATGTAGGAAATAAAGAAGCATCTTTGAGAGGCAGAACTTAAAGTTGTAATATGGACATGTTACATTTTTTTCTGAAAACCCAGAAATCCCCGAGGGTTAAAGGCATGTTAATACGCTTACTTTAGGTCTTATGCTTTATATGAGTGCTTTAACCCTATTAGAGATTCTTATGTCAGTAGGAAATACATCACGAGGATTCACATAGCACATCCCAACTTGCATCCAAAGGTGTGGACTAGAACCATGAGATCCCAGATTCAAATCCCAGTGTTTACAATAAAACACTAGGTGATTCCCATCTACCAAAAACTTAGTAGGAAGAATTACCCGATACTTGTGATGGTGAGTAATAGTAGGTACCCGGTGGAATAGTCGAGGTTCTATGCAAGCTAGTTCAGGCACCACCGCGTATATATATATATATATATATATAATTCCAACTTGTTTGGGAGTGAGGCATGATAGATAGTTGTTGTTAAAATGTGTTGACTTCAACCAATTCAGAAAGAATCTGAATTCCAACTTCGTTCATAAAACAAACAAATTTCCAATATTTTAATTCCATCTACAATAATAAACTCAGTGTAATCTCATAAATGGGGTTTGGGGAGGGTAGTGTGTACGCAGACCATATCCCTACCGTGTAAAGATAGAGAGGCTATTTCCGATAGACCCTCGGCTCAAGGAACAGTGAAAATAAAACAACCAAGCATCAAATAATAGTAACAGCAATGTAAGATGGTAACAAACGCGAATGACACAGCATGTAATAATACCGAACCATGAATAGGAAAATGCAAAAATAGTCCTAGTACTACTAGTAAGCCCAGGAGAAACACACTACTACCAGTCAACCTTCAACCCTAATTTTCGACCTTCCCACCTTCCTATCGTGGGTCATATCCTCGCTAAGCTGAAGCCCTAATAACCTCTCCCCAATACTTCTTAGGCCTATCCGTACCCTTCCTCAGACCCGCCATGGACATTTTAATTCCATCAAACAACTAAAATTTTAATTAAAAAAAAGTTCAATTTCAGACATTTCTAATGCATTGGACCAAAAACTACAAAACTTCTAACTCAAGTCACCAAAACCATATACCAAGATAGTAATTTTAAACAAAAGGGGAACTGAAATAAAAAAAATACCTGCCCTGACCCCAGAAGCACCAGCCTTTTGAAGACCCTTTTTCTTGATGATAAAGCTGGAGCCAATAAACAAACTAGAAGAGATAGCCAAGCACAGGCCTTTAACATTATCAGAGGAAATTTCTTGAGGGTCCCCAAAGCTAGTTGGCTGCTGTGAACTCCCCATATATCCACTTCCACACAACAATTTAAAAACAACAAAAACTGTTCCTTTTTTCTCTTCAATAATCCAAAAGCTTCAGTAACACAGAAACACTCTTTTGCCATTCCATCAGCAACCCATTTTCCCATGAACAATTCACCATCAAAATCTCAGGTGAATTGACACAATTAACCATGAAGATCCCAAAATGATTGAGAAAAAGTAGTGGGGGCACATTGGTCACTTTTTCTTTTTTCTTTTTTTTTTTTTTTTGGGAGTTTTTAAGAGGTAATTTTGAAAATGAACAAAGTGGGGGAAATAAAGGAGTGATGGATCTGGGGATAAATAAAGTGGAAGAAGACGACAAGAGTCGAGTCTTTATGCTCTGCTTTCTTCTTGGATCGCATGTACTGAGAGTGACAGAGATTGATCTTCCTTTTTAGCTTTTTGTTGTTAATAATTAATTAATCCCTTTCTCTGAATTTCTATTTTATTTAGAAATATTTAAACTTTAAACTATCTACTTTATTAAATAATAATTTCTAATCACATAAATATTTATAATTTATTTTAAATTATAAATTTAAAAAATTCTTAAATTTCGTGCCAAATATTGTACTAATAACATAATAAAATATTGTACTATATTTATATTGTTTTTTAAACACGCTTTGTCTTGTAGTGCGTTCCATTTCTATTTTTTGTTTTAGCTTCTGTTCTCTAAACACATTATAGTTTTTATTTTATATTTGTCTAGCTTTTTAAAAAGAGAACAATCAAAATACAAACTAATTCTTTCTCAATAATTATAGAAAAAAATCTTTCAATGTACATTCACAAAAAATAAAAATTTAACCCAAAATAGAAACAAAGCAAAACAAAATTATTTTCTAGTCCAAACACCACCTAAGTTTTCTTTTTGTAAGAGAATAAACAATTATTTGCACATGTCGCCGCTTTTAGATATCTATATCTGTACTATATTAAAAACACAAAAGTCCTTAGCGAAATGTCATTCATCTTTTTTAGCCTTTGAAAGTATAATTTATATTAGACAAAACAATCATTTAACTAATATTTAGAAATTTAAAATAAACTATAACTTCATTTAATAAATCTTCCCTTATTTTAACAATATAAGAAGTCCTAATATTTAAGACTTTAAGTTCAAATACGATTTACTTTCTATAAATCATTTACCTTTTAAATTAATGAGTCTTAATTTACATACAATTCTAAATTTTGAGAATATTGCTATTTGTGCGTTTGTTTTTGTTGTTTTGTTTGAGTTAGAACGATTGTGTTCTATAATTAGATATCACAACTAATTTTTTAAGTGATCCATTATCATAAACTCAGACTTAGGAATTAGGAGTTAGGACAAGGTAAATTATGAGTCTGTCACTTTAGTTAAAAGATTTTTTTGATCCTTCAGTTCAGAAAATGGTGTTTTAAATTTCTTAGATCTTTTAAACTATTAGTATTTCCTATTTTCCTTCCAATACTTTATTTCACAAAACTGGGGATTACAACTTAGATCTACTTATTTTATTTTCTTTTGAATATGATTGCTTGTGCTTAACCTTTTTTTTAATATTTAGGAGTTAAAACCAACTAAATTTTTTGCAGTAAATTCTTCATTATCTGAATATATAAAAGATTCTCATATTAAATATCTTGTGCAGAACTTTTTTTAATTTGAATTATGTAATTATTTGCAAAAAATAAAAACAATCTAAAATTTAACGGCAAAGTCCACAAAGAATAATGAGAACTAACTGTTATTAAAGTCGGTAATATTAGACGACACTTCTTTAATATTTAAGGATATTTAGGTTCTCATACTCTAAGTCTTTTGCTTTGTAAATATATACGATACGATATCTAAATTTCTTTTTTGCAAGGTGTTCTAACTCATGTCAGTTAAAGATCTTATTAGTTTATTTTTTGCCTATATTTTATAACTATAATTACTATAGTTATACTAGCTCAAATGGCTAGCCACCTTGTTAGAATCGATATGTATCAGTTTCAGAAACTTTTATTATTTTTAGTTTATATTTACTAACTCAAACACATTGATAAATAATACTTGTTTAAAATTATACTCATCGGCATAAGGTACACGCACAACGCGCGTACTTTGAGATTAGCGCTATTAAAATCATAATCAATTTTTATAATGTATTAGTGAGATTGACAGACTTCATATTATTTGTTTGCATTTTTATTCTTCTTCTCCTCGTCCTTCTTCCTCATCATCCTCGTTCTAGTCCTCCTTCTCCTTCTTCTCATTCTTCATAAAATAAAGACAAGAATAATGATATTAATAGTACCTCTTCCTCCTTCTCATTTTTCTTCTTCTTCTTCTCAACAACAACAAAGATAAGAATAGTGTTGATAATAATGTAAGATTAATTATGTGATATCATAGCAGATATTAAGACACAACAATATATGTATAGAAGCATAATCTTGAGTTAGGGTCAGATACACATATTGTTCAATTTTATCGATTCAACAGCAACGACAAATGGTGGTTAAGCATGAGATCAACTTCCATGATCCGCTGAATATCACGCTCTCATAGTTCGGAGAACTCGACTGATGGGACATCAGCCGGTACACCACGTATTCAAGAATAAAATATGCTAGGATTTTCTAATAGTTAGGGAATGAGGGTTGGCCTCTATTTATAGAGAGTGTCTACCTATTACAGTCCAAAAGTTATTGGGCCTTCCTTATCCACACACACATTAAATTAGTCCTTTTATTTAATTCACCAATTGGACCACATCACCATCCTTTCAGGCTATAAACAATTAAAGTAAGTTCAAATTTTAACATTCCTCCACTTGGACGCCAATGTTAGTTGAGGACAAGAAAACAATTCTACAAATTTTGAATTTTGAAAAAAAATCATTTTGAAAAAGATTTTAAACTCTATAGTGGCTATACTGCTCACATAACCAAGGATAGAATAACCCATATAATAATCTATCTAGTCTCAATGGAGAATATTATTATGAATATAGCAGACATCATATTATTTCAAGGTATGAATTCTATCAATAATCACGTATGCTAGATTTTCTATTTAAATGGATCAAATATGTGTGCTAAGCATATTATCTTTCTAATCAAGGTGAATAGAGCTACACCTCTTAGAAAGACATAATCCTCAAAATGACATAAAAACTATATCACCTCAGAAGTCTCCAGTGACATAAAAAATAATACCATCTCCGGAGATTTTCCTTGTGCCTTACCCCTTCAAGGCAATAAATAACAAAACTCAAAAATTGTAACGACCCGATCGGTCGTTTTGCCTTTTAGAACCGCGTTCCCCTAAATAAAACCTCCCGTACTTGCTTTAACTAATTTACGACTTGTGAGGGCGATTGGTTCGGGGATTGGAAGGGTTTTGAGTAAAAATATGCCCATTTGCTTCTTTAGGATTTCTTAAAAAGACCAAGTTTGACTTCGGTCAACATTTTGGGAAAACGGGCCCGGATTCATGATTTGGCAATTTCTGAGGGTCCGTAGGAAAATATGGGACCTGGGCGTATGCCCGGAATCGAATTCCGAGGTCCCTAACTCGAGTAATGAATTTTTACCCGAAATTGTTTAATTGAAGCTTTAAAGAATTTAAGAAACTAAGAAATCATTGATTCCCTAGGTATCGGGCTTGGATTTTGGTTCCGAAGCTTGGTACAGGTCCGTAATGTCATTTAAGACTTGCCCGTAAAATTTGGTTTCAATCCGAGTAGTTTAAGGGTGTTTTGACCAGTTTGAGGAGAATTAAGAACTTAAGGATTCAATAGTTTGATTCATTTGGTTTTAGGGGGTGATTCTAAGATTTAGCGTTGTTTTGGGAGTTCCGAGGGTTCGAGTAGGTCCGCCTCGTGATTTCAGACTTGTCGATATGTTCGGGCGGAGCTCGGGAGCCCCGAGCGTCAAACAAACGAGGTTCGAGCGAAGTAGAAAACTTAGAAAGGGCTGGAGGTTGCTACTTCTGTCATAACTGCAGAAGCGGGACCGCAGATACGAAAAGGAGCAGGCCCAGGGAAAGTCGCATAAGCGGCCTAGGGACCGCAGAAGCGGTCCCGCCTATGCGATCCCCAGACCGCAAATGCGGTCCAGCTATTCAAGGCCCAAGCCGCAGAAGCGGCCAGGTAACCGCAGGAGCGGTTCCGCATGTGCGGGCCTCAGACCGCAGAAGCGGTCCAACCCTCCCTCGCCCACTTCCGCAGGTGCGGGACCGCAGATGCGGTCCTCTAACCGCAGAAGCGAAAATCGCTAGAAGGCAGTGAATGCATTTAATCCGAGTTCAAAGTCATTTCCCCATACCTTACTCCTCACTTGGGCGATTTTGGTGGTTCCAAAGAGAGGGTTTCAACATATTATTGCAAGGTAAGTAATCTCCCTCCATTATAAGTTAAATTACATGAACATTAGGTAGATTAAACACTAAAATTTGATAAAAATCAAGGGGTAGAGCTAGACCTAGGGTTTTAGCAAAACTAAGATTTAAGCATGAAATTTGCTATGAAATGGACTAGAAATCATATATTATTGATCCTTAGGTTGTAGAGAACAATTTCTTTCGAAAAATATCGGAATCCGGGCGCGTGGGCCCGGGGTCGGAATTTAGGAAACTTGTGGGAAAGGTTGGGAAATTACTTAAACAGTTAGAATTCGGCCTTTTAAGCCTTTATTGACTAGCTCTTACCTATTTTAACTAGTTTGCGATCGTTCGGCTCCGAATTAAGAGCTTGGGCTTGTTCTTGATATTGGAAGCGCGCTTTGGAGAGAGGTGAGTCTCCTTTCTAACATTGTAAGAGGGAATTGTCCCCATAGGTGTAATAACTGAATAATTTTTACTAAATGCGGGGGCTACGTACGTACTAGGTGACGAGATCCCGTGCGTAGCTACTATGATATTAATTGTATGGGTAGTTTAGGACCCACATCATGCCTAATTTGGAAGTATCTCTTATTTAAATTACCACTATGATTATTCATGAAATGCTACAGACTTAAAGGAAATATGAAGTGAACATATGAACTTGTTAAGCCTTGGTAAGAGCTTCCTGGTATGTGTATGAACCTTCGTGTGCATTCTTGATGTTTTCTTGATATTTGTGGATCGGGCCGATCGCCTCGGTGAGAATAGATGCATCTATGGTTCGTGCCATTCGACTCTCGGCAGTGCACATTTTTAATTCTTTTGGAGCGGGCTGTCGACCTCGGTGTGATTGCATATGATATGTATAGATATGCTGATACTTGAACATGACATGCCTACTTGCTTAGAAATTGGAAATGTAAAATAGAAACTGAAGTAAGGACAAGAATATGATTACTGCTCTTTGTTATAACTTGTTGAATATTGGTGACTTTCATGCTTAGAATAGCACAATTATATTATATTATCTTGACCCTAGTGAGTATCAAGTCGACCTCTCGTCTCTACTTCTTCGAGATTAGGCGGGATACTCACTGGGTACATTATTTATGTACTCATGCTACGCTTCTGTACTTAAATGTACAGGGTCTGAGGCAGGTGGATCCGGTTATTTCTCTGGTGCGCATTCGTGAGCAGACTTGGGACTTCTACGGTGAGCTGCTTTCCTTCCATGTCGATCCGTAGCCAAAGAAGTCTTTCTTTTGTATTGTTATATTCTGTCTATTCTGATCCAGACAGTAGGGTAGTGTGGTATCCTTTTGGGTTGTATATTCTACTAGTTGCCCGTAGCTTGTGACACCAGGTTCTGTCACACACTTTGGTAGACGATTATTTTTGGGTTGTGTAACTATTTAATTATGGTATTTATCTCTCCTGGTTTTAAAAATTTCAAGTTGAGTGTTTCTTCCACTTATTCTAATTAAAAACAATATGATTATTTTAGTAATACTTCCGCAATGGCTTGCCTGACAAGGGTGTCAGGCGCCCTCACGATCTATTGTGAAAATGGGTCGTGACAAAAATACCATGAGTTTATATAATATTCAATTAGAAATAATAAATAAATAAATATGTTAACCAATAAGCATGACGAATATTAAATCACACATACTTATATTTGAAGACAAAAAACAGAATTAGCAGACATCATATTATTTCAAGGTATGAATTCTATCAATAATCATATATTTTCTATTAACATGGATCAAATATGTATGCTAAACATATTATCTTTTTAATCAAATGAATAGAGCCGCACCTCTTAGAAAGACATAATCCTCAAAGTGACATAAAAAATATATCACCTCAGAAGTCTCCAGTGACACAAAAAATCATACCATCTCCGGAGATTTTCCTTGTGCCTCACCCTAGGATATTCAAGGCAATAAGTAACAAAACTCAAAATACCATGAGTTTATACAATATTCAATTGAAAATAATGTATAAATAAATAAATGTGTTAACCATTAAGCATGACAAATATTAAATCACACATACTTATATTTGAAGACAAAAAAATAAAATTTATTAACATCAGTATCTCAATAAGCAATTACAAAGTAACTCCTAGTGACTAAAGTACATCACAAGACTCTAAAGTACATCACAAGACTCTAAAATACTCATATTTTAAGTATATTCATTACATGTTACAGGCCTAAGACCTTTAGTCAAAGGATCAACCAAAAAATATTATGTCTTAATATACTCAATACATGTATCACCTTATTTTATCATGTGTCTAACATTAAAAAGTTAAGGCTAACATTGTTAGAGCATTTTGTCCTCTTGTTATTCTTGGAGAAGAACATAGTTTTACTGTTATCACAAAAGATAGTCATTGCTTAAATACAAAATTCAAAACTTGCAATTAAAGTCTTCATCCATACAACATATGAAGCACTCAAAAAACAAGTAAACTCAGCTTCCATTGAGACGTAAGAGCGATACTTTATTTCTTACTTTTCCAAAAAATGGTACCTTTAGCCAACATAAAAATATACCCAAAAGTTAATTTAATAGTATCTAGACAACCTGCAAAATCTGAATATGAGTATACCAGCAAGTCTAGATTATAAATTTTTTTATACACTTGCATGAAGTCTTTGATATGTTGTAGATATCTCATAATGTAACGACCCGACCGGTCATTTTGAGAATTAGCATTCCATTTGGTGTCTTAAGGTCTCGAGTAGCTTCGTACTGTGTATTATGACTTATGTGTGTGATCGGGTTCGATCTTTGGATGATTCGGGATCGATTTAGAAGAAGGATTCTTCTTTTACAAGCTTAAGTGGCAAGAGTTGACTAGAGTTTGACTTTTATGTAGATCCATGAATAGTATTTTGATAATTCCAATAGCTTAGTATGGTAATTTCAGACTTAGGCGTATGCCCGGATTTAGATTTGGAGGTCCGTAGGTTGATTTGGAAAATTTTGGCGAAAGTTGAAAAGATGAAGGTTCGGAAGGTTGAGAGGTTTGACTGAGAGTTATCTTTATTGATATCTGGTTCGGATTGCATTTTCGAGAGTTAGAATAGCTCTGTTATGTCATTTGGAACTTGCATGCAAAATTTGATGTCATTACGGGTTGATTTGATATGATTCGACGCGGATGTAGAAGTTGATAGTTCATATGTTCATTGAGTTCGATTTGAGGAGTGATTCGTAGTTTTGATGTTTTTTGATGTAATTTGAGGCCTCGAGCAAGTCTGCGTTATGTTTTGGGATTGGTTGGTATGATTGGACGGGGTCCCAGGGGCCCCGGATGTGTTTCAGAGGTGTTGGAGATCATTTTGAGCCTTGTGGAACTAGCTGAATAACCTGCGTGCTGATGTTTTTGCACCTATGGATGGGGGACTACCGCAGAAGCATCCAAGGAAGCGCAGGTGCAGATTTTGGTTTGGAAGGGCTAGGACCGCAGATACGGTCGTGTAGTCGCAGAAGTGGAACCGCACCTGCGGTGTATGGTCGCAGAAGCGTGAGCACAAAAGCTCTTTTTGAACCGCAGATGCGGTGTGGTGCCAGTTGAGGGGTTCTCGCAGGTGCAGACTATTACCGCAGAAGCGGCCATCGCAGAAGCGACCTTGTGACCGCAAAGGCCGAATTCCTGGTAGATTTTATATAGTTCGAGGGTTTGCCCATCTTTGTCATATCTTGAGTTGTAGACCTCAGTTTTGGGTGATTTTGGAGGGGTTCTTCACGATTTGGATTGGGGTAAGTTTTATTCACCCGAATTTGATTATATTTCATGATTCCATCTTTGTTTTTATTATTAAATTAGTGGTTTGAGTTGAGGAAAATTGGGGATTTTTATAAAAACTTTGTAAAATATAAAATGATGATTTGAAGGACGATTTGATGTCGGAATTGGATAATTTTAGTATGGTTGGACTTATATAGGAATGTGTATTCGGAGTTTTTGGGTTTTGTTAGGTTCCGAAGTGCGATCTCGAGGTTGACTTTTTAGTTTTCACTAAGGATCGAAGCTTTATTATCCGGAATTGTTTCTTATGATTTTTATTTATGGTATTAAGTTATTTTGTCTAGATTTGAGCCGTCCGGAGGTTGTTTCACACGAGAAGGTCATTTTAGAGTATTGGTTTATCTTCTTTGAGGTAAGTATCTTGCCTAACTTGGTGTGGGGGAACTACCCCTTAGGATTTGAGTTGTTTGTGCTATTTGTGTTATGTGAAAGTCGTGTACGCGAGGTGACGAGTGCGTACTCGGGCTTATATGTGAAAATTAACAGGTTTAGACTCTTAGCCTTCTTTCATGTATTTATTGAAGTTGTTAGCACATGTTATATCATTTATTTGTCATGTTTACTTTCACATGCTTTATTTGAAGTTATTGTTACACATCATCTCCTTTACTTGTCAAATTTACTCTTCTATGCATTATATGAAGTCGTTACCTCTATTATGTGACTTCCTTTATTGTTGAGTTACTCTTAATTGATATTTGGTAACCTTTTGTTGCCGGGTTATTCTCATGCATTTAGATGTAATTGCTAGTGTATGCCACCTCTTCCATTGTTAGCCTATTTTATACACTAGAATCCGAAGTTTGCCATTTCTTAGAAATGCCTTCATTTTCGAGTTTATCCTTAAGCATTTAATCGAAGTCGAAGTTATCGAAAGTCATTATGTAACGACCCAACCGGTCGTTTGGATCTCTAGTGCGTCATTCAGCAGTTGAGGTCATGAGCAGCTTCATTTCGGGTATTATGACTTGTACGCATGGTCGGAATTGAATTCCGGGAAGTTCGGAGTTGATTTGGAAAGAGAATTCTCATTTAGGAAGCTTTAAGTTGAAAAATTGACTAAAATTAGATTTTTGAGTAAACAACCTCGGAATCAGGATTCGAAGGTTCCAGCAGGTTTGTATGATGATTTCAGACTTGGGCGTATGTCCGAATCGGGTTTTGGAAGACCCGCGAACGTTTTGGCACCTATTGTGAAAGTTAGCATTTTGGAAGAATTTCATAAATTTGGATTGAAGTGCATTTCAGTGTTATCAATGTCCGTTTGGGATTCCGAGTCTGGGAATAGCTCCGTATGGTGATTCTGGTATTGGGAGCGCGATCGAAAGTGAATTCGGAGGTCTGTAGGTCGTTTTGGTGTCATTTGGCTAAAGATAGAAATTTAAAGGTTTTCGAGAAGTTTGACCGGAAGTGCACTTTATGATATCGGGGTCGGATTCCGATTCCGAAAGTTGGAGTAGTGATCGAAGCCAACCCTGTACTACTATAAAGTAGCAAGAGAGGTCGAAGCAGCTTTTACCCGATAAGGTCGGGATCGATTTCCACAGGGAGCTAGAAATTGGAATTGAGTTTCTATCTAAGTTAGAATTGCGTAATTGTTCCTAATTACACTTCTAAACATTTTTGGTTTTTGATTTAACTTCTAAATTTATACTACCAATATGCTAAATAGAGCTACGTTAAGCTAAGAGAAGACTATTGAAGATGTTCTAATTAGTTAAAAGGCACTAGGGGAGTGACTTTCACCTAGGTGGATAATTAACGGGTTCTCGTGTCTAAGGCTAGGTTGACATATTTGGGGATTACGATATAACCATTGCACGATTCTACTCACTCTATATCTCTCGATAGTTCGAGTGATTTTGCCCTAATTGACTTTCTCAAGATCAATTGGGTATGATCATTTGTGCAAGCAATTGAGGTTAAAGTTGGGTATTACGATATCTCGGTTTAACCCTTTAATTGGGGCTATCAATTCTCTTGAGTATGCCCAAATTCCTTGTTGGACTAATTCTAGAGACTTAGGCTCTCTTTCTCAAGAAGAGCCAAAATCAACAAAGCATAAACTAGTGTTTGCAACCACTAATTCAACAATAAAACCATAAATTAGTCCAAATATCAAACACCCATAGACATTCAAACCTTAAAATACAAGACCCATCAATTACCCACACTAGGGTTGAGCCACAACCCTAGCTAATGGGTCTAGCTACTCATGATAATAGAGAAAAACAAAGAAATAGATGAAGATAAACCCATAAAATTAAATTACTAATTAAAACTTGAAGATTCAATGGTAAAACTATTGTAAAATTACTCCAATTGGCAAGAAAGCACTATTCACGAGCGCAGCTCAGCTGTATATTCTAATTGATAACCTAAAAATGGGAAAAGAAACTATTTATACTAGGCCGAAAATTATGGAAAAAAATACCCTTGCGGGGCTAGTGCGGACCGCACAAAATAGAGTGCGGCCGCACCAAGGCTTTCAGCTGGAATTCTTGCTCTCTGATCATGGCCACCGCGGACCGCATGAATTGCACCGCGGCCGCGGTGGCTCCTATTGCGGTCCGCACAAAAATGGAACGCGGACCGCATTGGCCATAATCCTCCAATTTGACACTCTCTGAAGTTGAGCTCTGCAGACCGCACAGAATCGAGTGCGGCCGCAATGAAGTCAATGCGGACCGCATAGAATGCAGTGCGGCCGCATCACTTGGCATCCTGGAATTTAGTACTCTCTGAATCTCTTCATTGCGGACCGCACAGAATGGAGTGCGGCCGCATTGGTCCTGTTTTCTAAGCGTGAACTTGTTCTTGGTACTTGTGCATGTTTCACTCCTTTTTTGAGCTGGTTTTTTGACGAATAGTCACCTTGTTGATCAAACCCTGCAATCAAGTACAACAGGTAAGCCTTTGGGACTATTTTGTACACATTTCTAATCAAAACTCAAGTAAGAAGGAGTGTAAAATGCATTAAAATCCCTAGTTATCAACTCCCCCAAACTTAAGCTTTTGCTTGTCCTCAAGCAAACAAAATAAGACCCACCTCTTAAGAGGAAATCCAAGAAAATTCGGCTGACCTATAGTGACCTCAACTAGCATCAATTGGGACTAACAATTGCCCTCAACTCAAATGAATCATTAACAACATCCACTCTTTTAAACACCATGGATCTTAGTGCGACACAAGAGCATCAAGAGTTGACTCAACACATCAAAGGAACTCTTTCTATTACTTCGGTCATTGTGGAACCCAAACTCACACATCCTCGACTTTCCCTAATCAAACCTCACCTTTAGGATAGTATCACTCAGAACAAGGTTAATGAAAATACACTCATCTCTCTCAAAGAAAAGTCAAATGTCCGGCACTAGGTACCATATGCTTGCCCCTTATGTGAGTCACCACTAATGTAAGCTTCATTCAACTCAGGATCATATAGGGCTTTTGTGGAAAAATAGTGAAGGCTTTTGGTGTAGGATAGGAAATGTTTGGTCTAAGCAGGTATCTTCCCTTTAGCACTTCTTTTGCTTCATTTTGACACACATTCACTTGACTTTTTAAGTCAATTCACTTCTTTCTAAGGGGTTAGAGAGACACACTGTCACTCTTTCTTGTACATTTCAAATCTTTTCTCATTTCTAAACTTTCCACACCTTTCATTCTTTACTTTTATTGAATCCCTTCATTCTTTTCTACATTGAACATTCTTTTTGTCTTTTTGATTTTTCTTTCTTTTTCATTGCCTGTACTTTTCTTCATTTTGTACCTTTTACCACTTTGTTTCAATCCTTGTCTCTCCCCCCAAACTTATACTTTTGCCATGTGCTAAGAAAAGATCGGGTGCCAATAGAGGGTATATTCAGAACGGGTAAAGGCTTATAGCATGGTTCTTGCAAGAAAAAGGTCTAAGGCTCAAAAGGGATGACTAGGGATTTTATTCTTGGTAGGCTATGGAAGTTTTCAAGATACCATTTGGATCAAGGAGAGCCTATAATCATGTCTCAAGTCAAATTCCACTTAGGATTACGCCTAGACAGACAAGTTCTAGACCAATGGCTCGGAACTTGGACTTACAATTCAAATTTTCACCACACAAGCTTTGGGATTGCTGAAGACACGGAGCTGGGGGCCCACAACAACCTTAGATACGATTTGAGCACACAATGGTTCCGAAAAACCACTTGATGATTATCGGCCAATAGAAGAGTCTCAAGGTCACAACTTTCATCATCCTACACACAACGATTTGTTTTTGACCATTGGATCAAAGACAAATGTGTTAGGCCCAAGTGAAGCTTTGCTTGAGGCACCCTTACCAACTAACTACTAAAAAGCAAAAAAAAAAAACAGACTCAAACCCGTAAGAAGGTTGTCATGCCATCCATCATCGGGAAGAGCCACCCGGTTCACACAAATTCCACCTTTGGAAAGAACCGTGGCATTAAGAAAACCAAAGGCTTATTGCAAAAGCTCAAAACAAGAAGCTACGAACATAAAATGAGAAGCTAAGAAAGGAAAAAAAACATGCGGAAAGTAAAATGAATATGTACAAGAGGGGATTTAGACGAATATACAATAGGGAGAATGAATATATACATAAGAAGGTAACTTTATATACAGACCCAAAGTAAAAAGTACGAAAAGTGCAATGAAATGCTAAAGTTATATACATACCAAAGATAAAAAAGGAAAGAAAGCATAAAATATTATCATATGTACAATCATCCAAATCCAAGTAGGGCTACCCCCTCAAATGAAAGCTGACATTGTCCTCAATGCCAACTAACCAAAACAAGCACAAAAAGAGAAAGGAGGAAAAAGAAACTCCCTATGGCTCCTCCGTCTGGATGGGATCCTGAGTCTGAGTCCCTAGGTAATCTGTCTTCTCGGGAACCTGTGACTTGCTCCATGTGACCTGTTGGGACCTGTGCCTGGACCTAGACTGAGACCTAGGCTGACTCCTAGGGCTGGCTTGAGAAATCTCCCTGTGGGTCCTCTAACTATATGACTGCATCATTTGCACGGGGAATCACCCTCCTCCTCTTGGGAGGCCTCTCTAACTCCGGCTCTGGCTGGGGCTGGGCTGCGGGTGCTGGGTCATGCAATAACAAATCCAAAGGCAGCTGATCCGCCTTCAGCCTGTCAACCTCTACCCTAAGCTTCTTCACTGACTCCTTTGAAGCCCGAGTCTTCCTCATTTTCTTTGACTCCTTTGCAAGCTCCTTAAGTGCCTTCCCATGAGAATCAATGGCCTCTGTGATCAATTTCTGGTTCTCTAGGAGCTTCTTCTGGTAGTCCAGAAGCTCCTTGAGAGTGTCCTCAATAGACTGTGTGACCTGTGGAGGAGGAGGTGCTGACTGGGATGCAACCGTAATAGTAAGTACAGACAACTTAGAAGAAGCTGTCTGTATCCAGTTGTTGATGCTGAGGAGGGCTTGGCTCAGACGGTGGGCAGTCAATGGGTAGGCAGATGTGGAAGGTATGTCGGGAACTGTAGAACTGGATGGACCTGGGGGCATGTCTGCTAAGGTAGAAGGAGGCTGAGTAGGAGCCACTACCACTACTGGCTCTTCAGACTGGCCAGTTGAAGCAGTGGCTTTTCCCTTGTAGTTCTTGCCTTTAGGGTTGTCATCACCCTACAGGCTATACCATGAGAACGGTGCCTTTGCTTTCACCTTCACATAAAATTTCCACTTCTCTACATCTAAGTCCTTCAGGTACATGGTCAAGAAGCCGGGGAATGGATAGTTTCTGTCACCTTCATTCACTACCCGTGTAATAACCCGAGACATCATATTCTCGACGTTAATCGGGTACCCCGCCATGATTGATGCTACCAATATAGCCCGGTGAAGAGGGAGTGAGTTGTCGTGTGTGGTGGGGTCTAGCCTGCTGCACACAAATGTCTCCCACCATTTAGCTTAAAAGTTCAAAGTTCTTCGCAAGATCTTCACTCCCGTAGTCAACCAGTCGGGGGTGGTACCTGGGATTGCCAAGTACTCCGCCAACCAAGGACGAACTTCCTCACCCAATGCCATCTTCTCCAGATACAGTAATTCATCCTCCTCATTGAAGCCCAAGTAGTCATTTATTGCTTTACCATCAAATAGTACTTTTAAATTCCGCACCTTGGTCACTTTGGTGCCCTTCTTGATGTGGGCAACATTGGTGTAGAACTTGTTGACCACGTGCTCGTTTGCATTACTCAAGAAGTACTCCCAGCCCACTCTCTCTTTGAACTGTCTTCTCACATTGGGGTTGTGAGGCAAAAGGTCTCTATCAACAAAACTTCGCTCAGGAATCAATTTCCTCTCAGGCCACCATTCTCTTAACTTATGGTAGGCCACCTCACTTACAAAACGGTCTTGCCATGCCTCCGGGCTTCTAGTTCTCTCAACTCCTCCCACCTGAGGCTCACCCCTTTTACTTCATCCCCTACTTATGCTATGGGGCTCTCTCCGGATAGTGAAGCTGTAGGAGATGAAGCTGTAGGAGATGTGGAATATTCTTTGGCGCTGCCAGCGGTTGAGCCCTCAGACGACTCAGAAGATACATGCACTGGTGCTCGGGTAGTGGGGGAGCCTTGAGGAGTAGGCTCATCTGTCAGCCTGAACCTGTCGGGGAAGTCATCTATAAACTCCGGGACAGAGTCAGAATCAGACAACTCCATGAAAGGCTGATACTCACTTCCCGATGAGTGGGAAACAGCTCTATCAGCGGCCCAGATCGCCTTCCTTGCTGCTTTTATTGCTTCCCGAACTTGGGGGATCAGTTTTATCTTTCCACGTCCCCTCACCCGGGAGGACTCTCCTCGTCCCGATTGTTTATCACATTTGCCTCTTGATCTCACCATTGTCTGCAAGCAACATTCAGTCATGCTTTGTTAGTATCAATATAATCGATGTAATTCAGAGTTGCAGGAAAAAGAGATGCAGACAGCAAAAAGTTGCAGAATGCGGACTGCACAAAATGCAGTGCGGCCGCGAAGAGGTCACTGCGGACCGCACAAAATCCATTGCGGTCCGCACAGAGGTGGGGTTCAGACTACCCACTCTCTGAATCTGTGCACCGCAGACCGCACAAGTTCCACTTTCAGATGTTATGTCACCGCGGTCCGCACTAAATGGTATTGCAGACCGCACAGAAGCACCGCGGACCGCACAGAAACCACCGCGGTCCGCACTGAGTGCCCAGCAGCAGCACCAACTTATGGTTCAATGTAATGTCCAATTTTAGTCCAAATTTTTACCTACTAATGATTCCCTAGGTGTTGCCTTAGTGTTTTATCTAATTTTGCCTAATTAAAACATGATTAACTAACCTAAACTACAAATTGAAAGTGAAAATGGGAAGAACAGAAGAAAAATTAAGAGAAAAATGAAAATCAAAAGAAAATAGCAAAATTAAACAACCAAAAGGGAATTAAAGTTACCAGAAATGAGATGCACTGATGATTAATCGAGACTAAGCAGATAAATTCGTGTAGTTTTTAGTGATGAACAGTGATTTTTTTAGGGCTTGAGAGTATAGAGATCGAAAAGTTCAAACCCTTTAGCTTCAAAGTTCAATGTTCTTCGCAAGATCTTCACTCCCGTAGTCAACCAGTCGGGGGTGGTACCTGGGATTGCCAAGTACTCCGCTAACCAAGGACGAACTTCCTCACCCAATGCCATCTTCTCCAGATAGAGTGATTCATCCTCCTCATTGAAGCCCAACTAGTCATTTATTGCTTTACCATCAAATAATACTTTTAAATTCCGCACCTTGGTCACTTTGGTGCCCTTCTTGATGTGGGCAACATTGGTGTAGAACTTGTTGACCACGTGATCGTTTGCATTACTCAAGAAGTACTCCCAGCCCACTCTCTCTCTGAACTGTCTTCTCACATTGGGGTTGTGAGGCAAAAGGTCTCTATCAACAAAACTTCGCTCAGGAATCAATTTCCTCTCAGGCCACCATTCTCTGAACTTATGGTAGGCCACCTCACTCACAAAACGGTCTTGCCATGCCTCCAGGTTTCTAGTTCTCTCAACTCCTCCCACCTGAGGCTCACCCCTTTTACTTCATCCCCTACTTATGCTACGGGGCTCTCTCTGGATAGTGAAGCTGTAGGAGATGTGGAATATTCTTTGGCGCTGCCAGTGGCTGAGCCCTCAGACGACTCAGAAGATACACGCACTGGTGCTCGGGCAGTGGGGGAGCCTTGAGGAGTAGGCTCATCTGTCAGCTTGAACCTATCGGGGAAGTCATCTATAAACTCCGGGACAGAGTCAGAATTAGACAACTCCCTGGAAGGCTGATACTCACTTCCCGATGAGTGGGAAGCAGCTCTATCAGCGGCCCGGATCGCCTTCCTTGCTGCTTTTATTGCTTCCCGAACTTGGGGGATCAGTTTTATCTTTCCACGTCCCCTCCCCCGGGAAGACTCTCCTTGTCCCGGTTGTTTATCACCTTTGCCTCTTGATCTCACCATTGTCTGCAAGCAACATTCAGTCATGCTTTGTTAGTATCAATATAATCAATGTAATTCATAGTTGCAGGAAAAAGAGTTGCAGATAGCAAAAAGTTGCAGAATGCGGACCGCACAAAATGTAGTACGGCCGCGAAGAGGTCACTGTGGACTGCACAAATCCATTGCGGTCCACACAGAGGTGGGGTTCAGACTACCCACACTCTGAATCTGTGCACCGCAGACAACACAAAATACAAATGCGGTCAGCATTGGGGCATTGCGGACCGCACCCTCAAGTTCCACTTTCAGATGTTATGTCACTGCGGTCTGCACTAAACTGGTATTGCAGACCGCACAGAAGCACCGCGGACCGCACAGAAAGCACCGCGGTTCGCACTGAGTGCCCAGCAGCAGCACTAACTTATGGTTCAATGTAATGTCCAATTTTAGTCCAAATTTTTACCTACTAATGATTCCCTAGGTGTTTCCTCAGTGTTTTATCTAATTATGCCTAAGTAAAACATGATTAACTAACCTAAACTACAAATTGAAAGAGAAAATGGGAAGAACAGAAGAAAAATTAAGAGAAAAATGAAAATCAAAAGAAAATAGCAAAATTAAACAACCAAAAGGGAATTAAAGTTACCAGAAATGAGATGCACTAATGATTAATCGAGACTAAGCAGATGAATTCGTGAAATTTTTAGTGATGAACAGTGAATTTTTTAGGGCTTGAGAGTACAGAGATCGAAAAGTTCAAACCCTTTAGCTTCAAAGTTCAAAGTTCTTCGCAAGATCTTCACTCCCGCAGTCAACCAGTCGGGGGTGGTACCTGGGATTGCCAAGTACTCCGCCAACCAAGGACGAACTTCCTCACCCAATGCCATCTTCTCCAGATACAGTGATTCATCCTCCTCATTGAAGCCCAAGTAGTCATTTATTGCTTTACCATCAAATAGTACTTTTAAATTCCGCACCTTGGTCACTTTGGTGCCCTTCTTGATGTGGGCAACATTGGTGTAGAACATCTTGACCAGGTGCTCATTTGCATCCTCACAGTTACTCAAGAAGTACTCCCAGCCCACTCTATCTCTGAACTGTCTTCTCACATTGGTGTTGTGAGGCAAAAGGTCTCTATCAACAAAACTTCGCTCAGGAATCAATTTCCTCTCAGGCCACCATTCTCTGAACTTATGGTAGGCCACCTCACTCACAAAACGGTCTTGCCATGCCTCCGGGTTTCTAGTTCTCTACACTCCTCCCACCTGAGGCTCACCCCTTTTACTTCATCCCATACTTATGCTACGGGGCTCTCTACGGATAGTGAAGCTGTAGGAGATGTGGAATATTCTTTGGCGCTGCCAGCGGCTGAGCCCTCAGACGACTCAGAAGATACACGCACTGGTGCTCGGGCAGTGGGGGAGCCTTGAGGAGTAGGCTCATCTGTCAGCCTGAACCTGTCGGGGAAGTCATCTATAAACTCCGGGACAGAGTCAGAACCAGACAACTCCCTGGAAGGCTGATACTCACTTCCCGATGAGTGGGAAGCAGCTCTATCAGCGGCCCGGATCGCCTTCCTTGCTGCTTTTATTGCTTCCCAAACTTGGGGGATCAGTTTTATCTTTCCACGTCCCCTCCCCTGGGAGGACTCTCCTCGTCCCGGTTGTTTATCACCTTTGCCTCTTGATCTCACCATTGTCTGCAAGCAACATTCAGTCATGCTTTGTTAGTATCAATATAATCAATGTAATTCAGAGTTGCAGGAAAAAGAGTTGCAGACAGAAAAAAGTTGCAGAATGC
>NW_017670694.1:32505-55803 GCF_001879085.1 Nicotiana attenuata
ATCTTCCACCATATCGGTGAAAATGGTCATCATACACCGTTGGAATGTTGCCGGTGCATTACACAACCCAAAAGGCATCCGAGAAAAAGCAAAGGTGCCATATGGACAAGTAAATGTGGTCTTCTCCTGATCCTCCGGAGCAATCAAGATTTGGTTGTACCCAGAATATCCATCCAAGAAACAATAGAAGGCACGCCCAGCAAGGCGATCAAGCATCTGGTCAAGGAAAGGCAATGGGAAGTGATCCTTGCGGGCCACCTTGTTTAGCTTGCGGTAGTCCATGCACACCCTCCATCTGGTAACTGTCCGGGTTGGAATTAGTTCATTGTTAGCATTGGTCACCACGGTCATACCACCCTTCTTCGGCACACACTGCACTGGCGAAGTCCACGAGCTGTCAGAGATAGGGTACACAACCCCGGCATCTAACCAATTGATCACCTCCTTTTTCACAACTTCTTGCATTGCCTCGTTCAACTTCCTTTGATGTTCCAAGGAGGGTTTTGCATCATCTTCAAGAATAATTTTGTGCATACAGAATGCGGGGCTTATTCCCCGAATATCAGCTAAAGTCCATCCAATTGCCTTCTTTCGCTTTTTGAGCACCGCCAATGTGGCATCTACCTGCATGTTAGTTAGACAAGAGGAAAGAATAACTGGAAAAGTTGAATTAGGGCCTAAGAATTCATACCTGAGGTGTGGAGGCAATGGCTTCAACTCCAACACCGGAGGCTCCTCAATTGAAGACTTTATTGGAGGAGTCTTTCTATTTTCAAGATCCAAAGACCACATTTTCATCAGCCACCCGGAAAGTGAGTTCCCCTACTTCCACATCAACTAAGGCCTTCCCCGTAGCAAGGAAAGGTCTCCCCAATATGATCGGGACTTCATAATCTACCTCACATTCTAAGATCACAAAATCAGCTAGCAAGATAAATTTGTCCACCCAGAAAAGCACATCATCTATAATACCCAAAGGCCTCTTCATCGATCTATCTGCCATTTGCAACCTCATGGAAGTCGTCCTCGGCTGTCCAATCCCCAAAGTCTTGAAAACTGAGTAGGGCATCAAGTTGATACTCACCCCAAAATCACATAGAGCTTTAGCAAAGTCTGCACTTCCAATAGTGCAAGGAATGGTGAAAGCACCGGGATCCTCCAATTTCGGGGCCATTGAATGTACTATTGCACTAACTTGGTGGGTCATCTTAATAGTTTCAACAGTCCATGGATCTTTTCTTCGTCACCAAATCTTTCATGAATTTAGCATAGCCAGGCATTTGCTCCAAAGCCTCCACTAAAGGCACATTAATGGATAAGCTCTTCATCATGTCAATGAACTTTTTGAACTGATTCTCATTTTTCTGCTTGGCTAGCCTCTGAGGATAAGGTGGAGGTGGCCTAGGCTAGGGTGCCTTGTCTTTTGGCACCACCAGCTCCGGCATGTCTATTACGTGTTCCCTAGACGAGTTCACGTCATTCTATGTTTCCACCTCGGCATCTTGAATATCAATCCTCACATCTTCATTCACATTTTCATCAATCACATTCTCAACCACCAAAGGAACTTCATTTTCTTGCAACTCAACTTCATCACCCAAAATTTGCTTTTGTTTGGAGGCATTCACATCACCTCCTCGCCCACTCCTTGTAGTTACTGCCATAACATGATTGTTCCCACCCTTTGGGTTAACCACCGTATCACTCGGTAGAGCCCCCTTAGGGAGAGTATTCAGAGACTGAGAGATTTGTCCTAGCTGAACCTCCAAATTTCTGATTGAAGTGTTGTGAGAAGCCAATTGCGCATCGAAGTCAGCATTCTTTTTCATCATCTGTTCAAACATCATTTCAATTCTCCCCATTTCATTGTTGGAAGAACTAGGACCCTGGGATGGAAAAGGCGGTGGGTTGCTCGGTTGTTGGTACATTGGGGGCCTTTGAAAGCCTTGCCCCTAATTTCCTTGGTTGTTGTTCCATCCACCCTGGTTGTTGTTTCCACCCCAATTGTTGTTGTTGCCCCAGTTTCCCTCATTGCTCCGATTGTTGTTTTGGTTGCCCCAATTTGGATTTTCATTATTGTTTCCCCAATTGTTGTTCCCTTGTTGTCGATTATTCCAGTTGTTGTTGCCTTGTTATTGGTTACCCCAATTGCCCTGGGATCTCCATTGTTGTTGTTGGTTAGAAGAATTGCCTCTTTGGCCTTGATAATTGTTCACATATTGTACCTCTTCATTCTGCCCATCATAGCCATCATCTTGGAATCCACCACAATCATTGTCAAATTGATCCGAACTCCCTTGGTTCTGTTGACCTCTTTGTCTTCTATTGTTCACTAGCATGTTGACACCCTCCATGGCATTTAGTTGTGAGGATTTTGAACTTGTTACAACTGTGCCTTTGCTAATTGGTTCATTGTTGTTGTAAGTTCTGCTATAGCCTGCCCATGGTCATATAGTTCTTTGTGCAAATGAGTGACCGTGGGGTCACCCTGTGGCACATTGGCTCTACTTTGCCAATCGGAGGATGTGTCAGCCATCTCGTCAAGAATATTACAAGCTTCATCATAAGGCAGCTTCATGAAATTACCCCCAGCCAATTGATTCACTATGCACTGATTTGTTGTATTGATGCCCCGATAGAAGGTCTGTTGTATCATAGCCTAGGTCATATCATTGTTGGGGCATTCCTTCACCATAGTTCTATATCTCTACCAAATCTTGTGCAATGGTTCGGTGGGCTCCTGCTTGAAGCACTACTACAAAAACTACTAATTGCGGCTATTATTTAGTGGCAATAAGTGATTTGCCGCTAATTGACTCCCAACACTCAAATATTACTGGCAATAGATTAATTTCCAGGAATAAATACACTTTCAGTGGCAATTGAAAGACATAGCCATTAAAATTTTAATAGAAATCCAACTTTTAGTATTTTATATTCCCTCCAACTTTTTTCATCTTAACTTTCATTCCTGCTCACATATTCCCTCCTTGTAAACCATAAAAAGTACCCACTGAATACAACTCTAGTTCAGCCACCGTCTAGATATTCCTTTTTCTTCTATTTTTGTTTTTCCCAATTCCCTTACTGACTATCATCCGACCACCGGTGGCGCCTTCACCATGGCAAGTCACCATCACCAAGTTATCCGATTTATCTATCTCTCTCTCTCTATATATATATATATAGCTTTTCCATCTAGTTTTTATTTGCTTCGATGTAGATGGCTTTAATTTAGTATTTGGATCAGGAACCTCATCTCTCATCAACCTCGCTAATTATCATCTTTTTTACAAATACCGAGCCCTAGGTTTGGCTTTTATATTTTTTTTCCTTCTATTTTTGTTCTTTGTATTTAGACTAATTTTTTTTTCTAGTATTTAGTTTGTGCCCTAGTTGTTAACTTAGATTTGCTCAATATAATTCATTACTAATTTCTCATACTATATGTACCAACCTAGCTATCATGTAAGTAGCATTTTGTTATGTGGTTGTGATGGATTATTAGGCATTATCAAAGTTCCTCTGTTTAATTTAGTGAATTCGGTGTTGGAACACTGCTATTTACCCAAAGAAGGATGTTTTACTTTATAATTCTGATAAAAATTTTGCTTTTTTTGAACAATTGATGATGATTAGTAGGCCTTATTAGGATGATACTGGTAGAATGACAGTCTTTCATTTCACTTTCATTAAAATTAGCATTTACTAATTTCTTTCGCATTCAGTGATATTTGTTGTTGTCTATCAATATCTCTCTTTTTTACCCTCCATCTCTCTCTTCCTCTTCTTTTATATCTTCTTCAGGTATTGCATTTCTTTTCTTTTATAAGAATTAAGGGAGAATCAAGTGGAGAACATGGAAAAGAAACACCCAGCTTGATTAGCAGATGAGCAATGAAGCTTTTGGTCAGATTTTATCCCTGAATTTCTATTCGATTTCTTGCTAAATGCAGTGAAGTTTGCTTATTTTAGTTTCATATTAGCATTTCAAAGTTACTGGATTGAATAGTCATAGTTGCTCCTGCGCGGAGGTTGTGTTGAGTCTCCTATTTGATTCATATGTTTACGACTTCATTATTTGCATTTCTCTCTTTTAATGGTTAGCCACTTTGTTTGGTGTTCTTTCTTGTTCGAACTCCTGGTAACTTTAAGTCAATGCGATTAGCAAAAATTGCTTTAGAAATAGCTGCACGGTTCATGTGCTTACATCAAGTTTCTGAATTACTAGAAGAGAGGAGAGATTTTATGCACGTATATAACTTAAACTTGCAAAATGCTTCAAATTGATAAGAGTATTGACATGGAGATTATACGATCTCTTCTCTAATTGGTGCTATCTTGAGGGATTTTATGTTGTATGTCGTAAATATTTAGTAGATCTTCAACACTAAATGGATACCAAAACATTTAGTAAAAGAGCATTTTTGTACAAACGATAAATTAAAATTATGTTGAATAATCCCAAGAACTTCAATTATACTTCCTGTATATGTGTATATTAGAAAAAAAGCCAATGACAAATACGAGATATTGTGGATTATGCACCAACAAATATAAAAAAGGAACGAAAAAGATGTAAATAAGAATAACAGACATCCTAGAAAAATCAGAAGTGATAGACTATAGTAAAGACCAGACCGGTCGTTTTGAGATTTTGCACTTTGATCGCCAGTTCTCGGGCATGGCTTGCCCCGTGTGATGTATTATGATATATGTAAATAGTTGGTTTTGGTTTTCAGGGTAATTGGAATGAATTTGGAAGAACAGTTCTCAGTTTGAAGCTAGAAATTTGAAAGGTTTGACCAAGATGTGACTTGTTTGTATATGATCTCGGATCGGAATTTTTATGATTCGGTTAGCTTCGGGAGGTGATTTATGACTTAGGAGTGTGACCGGGATGAGTTTTGGAGGTTTGGAGTAGCATTAGGCTTGAATTGGCGAAGTTGATATTTTAGCGATTTCCGGTTGATAGGCGAGATTTGGATATAGAGGCCGGAATGAAATTCTGGAAGTTGCAGTAGTTCCGTTATGTCATTTGGGATGTGCGTGCAAAATTTCAGGTCATTCGGACGGGGTTTGGTTGGGTTTTTGATCAAAAACGGAATTCGGAAGATTTTAGAAAGTTTGGCCTGAATCCGATGTGTTTTGGTTGATTTGATGTTATTTGAGGTTTTTTGAAGATCGGAACAAGTTTGGATAAGGTACTAGGATATGTTTGTGCTTTTGGTTGAGGTCTCGGGGGCCTCGGGGTGATCTCTGGTTTTGGTAATTTCGGGATTTGTGCCCTTTATTGATTGTTTCCGCTTGGGCTTTCTTCCCTTGGCATATTTTGACGTCCCCGTTCTCATTTTGGTTAGATCACGCGCGTGGAGGCTGATTCGAGGGGCAAAGGCATCGCGAGCTAGATATTTAGCCGGTTCGAGGTGAGTAATGATTGTAAATGATGCTCTGAGGGTTTGAAACCCCGGATTGCACATCGTAGTGCTATATTGAGGTGAGGCACACGCTTGATGACGAGCGTGTGGTCGTGCACTATTGGGGACTGTGACTTGGTCCGTCCCGATTTATGATTTTATCGCGTATTTGACTGAAATCTATTTGTTATCATCATTATTTGGGCTGAATGCCATATTTGAGCTTCGTGCCAACTATTTGGACCCTTCGGGGATCTTTGTTGATATTTCCACACTGTTTTGACTTTATACTTGAACTCGGTCATGTTATTTTCTACTGTTTTTAAAACTCAGCCATGTTCACTCAGTTTTAATACTCAAATGATATTTAATGATATTTTGGGCTGAGAAACACTATTTTACTGTTGCCCGAGAGACTTATGTGATTTTGACTGAGTAAGGTCGAGGGCCTGTGTTGTGAGGATATCTTTTGGGTCGGGCTGCACGCTGCAGCGGTGATACACTGATTTTCGTTATGAGGCCGAGGGCCTGAAATTGTACGCCACGAGGTGGCTTGATATTGATATGAGGCCGAGAGCCTGTTTATGATGCCACGAGATGGCTTGTTATTGCGCTTGGGCCGTAAGGGGCCCCTCCAGGAGTCTGCACACCCCCAGTGAGCGCGGGTACCCATTGTGATGTGAGACATAGCCCGAGGGGCTGGTATTGTTCTATGTGTTTCCCGAGGGGCTGGTACTGTTCTATGTGATTGCCCGAGGGGCTGGCATTGTTCTGAGATATTGCCCGAGGGGCGGAGTTGTTGACATTGTGCCCGAGGGGCGAACCTTTATGTGTTTATCTTTCATATTTACCTGTCATTTACCTGTTTAATTCTGTATTTATGCCCAAGGGGCGGATTTCTGTGCTTATCTGCACTAGTTGTTCTGTATTCATTTGCGTAACTGTTGAAAAAGTCATTTTCAAAGAAGTTTAAACTGAGCTAAGATGTTTTAAGGGATTTTATAGCTTCATTGCTTTCTTACTGGTTTTTGAACTGCTTCTATACAGCATGTTGATGCACTTTTCGTGATTTCTTACCACTCAGTCTTTATTTATCATTATTACTCACTGAGTTGGAAGTACTCACTTTACTCCCTGCACCTTGTGTGCAGATTCAGGTATTTTCTGAACCCGGTAGCGAGTATTGGTTGATCGGAGGTAGAGTCATCGGAGTTTAGCAAGGTAGCTGCAGGCGTTCGCAGCACTGCTTTCCTCCCTCTTTATTCCATTAGCCTGTACTTAGTACATTTCAGACTTTGTCAGTTGTATTTAGACATTATTAGATGCTCATGACTAGTGACACCCCGATTTGGGCTGTGTTTGGGTTGTACTTCCGCATTGTTACGATATTATCTGCTACTTTGTACTATTAAATCATGTTTTAGCTTGTTTTATTGTTGTTTAGCTGTTTAACTTCAAATTGGAAATGTGTCGGCTGGCCTTGTTTTCACGAGAGGCGCCATCACGACCGGGTCTGAGTTTTGGGTCGTGACAAGTTGGTATCAGAGCCTAGGTTACATAGGTCTCACGAGTCATGAGCAGGTTTAGTAGAGTCTCGCGGATCGGTACGGAGACGTCTGTATTTATCCTCGAGAGGCTGCAGAACCTTTAGGGAAACTCCATATTCTTGAAATTCTTATCGTGCGTCTTTGATTCAGCTTGAAATATAACTCTTTGAATTCCTTCCACGCGTTTGTGTGCGCGCATGAGTGCTCAGTTTCAGATGTTCATCGATGGCTTGTGATTCCCTAATCAAGGGGCGAGATGTGATCTCTGTGCGTTGATGTTGGGCCAGTCTAGAAAGACTTGAAGCCGGATTGTTACCTATAGCTTGAGCCCTGAGTGGTTGCTTGCGTGAGCACGTGTTTATGGATCTATATGTGTTGTTGTGCCCCTATTAAGGGAAGTAATGACTGGTTGGTACGTGATGAGGGTGATGTGACTGCGAGATGTGATCATATGATTTGGAAGCGACGAGAAGGGTCTGCTGGAGGATAGATGATCTATTAGGTGTTTAATTTCCATTGTGATTGGATGTATCGCCCCTAGTTATGGGTGTGTGAAGAATCTTTTCATGTTTCCTAGTTGGGAGTGAAGTAAATTTCATGTTACGGTATGAGTTCAGACTCAGGAAGACTAAGTGACTGCGCGATGAATATGACGGTGGAAGGTATACATAAATGCCAGTTTGAGGCAAAGCAGGTGGGTTATCTCCTGCGGAATGTTCTGAGTTTGTGCGATTCTTATGTTGTCTGTTAGAAGATCTCAATTTCAAGTGAAAGATATCTGTTGTAATTTGAATCTGGGTCGCTTAAGAGAATGGGTTTAATTGTTACGAGAGTAAATGCGAGATTTGCAGAAGATATGAATACCAGATGGTCTGTGTTCCACGAGCTTATGAAGGGTTAAGTAAATCTCACTATGGTATTATGGCAGCAATAAAGTATATGTGTTATGAATTATGGTGTGTGTTTTGATCTATGGCTTCGAGCCAAATGGGGAAGTCTGCTATTGAATAGTTGATTGCACGGTTATGTGCTATAATGGTTCCAGTCGAGGCATATTTGTGAATCAGTTATGGCTCAAGTAAAGGAAATTTCAATAAAGGTTATGTTATGCTTTATGGGTGTACGAGAATCGGGGAATGAGTTGAGTTGTTGTTGGTAAGGAATGCCCGGTGCATAGGGCAAGAAGTTGCTTGGTTTTATTGGAATGAGGTTACATTCTACAGTGTCGGAGTGCTAATGAAGCACAGGTTGTTCGGTTCGTTTAATCAATCAAATTGCGGTTTGAGTAGAGTGGATGACTCTAGAGAATGGTTCCATTGTGTTCAAAATTTTACATGCAATAATTGGAGGCTTTTTAGTTGCACTTGTGGCTAGAAACTGAGTTTTCAGTGGAAGATGGCAAGACTTGTGGTATTTCTATATTAACTATGGGATTCTATATATCAGAATCGGGAAGGTGAAGGTAATGGCTTTTGATTCGCAGTAAGTCTTTTCAGGGAGGTATCTTGAATGTGGTGCTTTTGGAAATATTTAAAAGAGTATTCAGCGGGTTGTGAGCCTTAGCCCGTGTGGTATTATGCTTGGGTCTCGTGTGGTAAGTTTGGGTTGAGGGCATGTGATGTTATAGTGAGAAAGGAGTATCAAGTGAAGGTAAATCAGAAGGGAGCTCGGATATATGGGATAGCTTGGTAGTAGGCCAGATCGGTATGGTAAAGATATGATTAGTTCTTTGGGTGTTTACGAGGTAATGAGTTTCTATGGTATTTCACGGTAATGCTCTTGGGTTTTAGTGGCCTGCGTAGGTTGGTTGAGCTAGGAGGATTCAGTTCTGTCAGGCTTGTTTGTGCAAAGGGGAGACGGAGAGTTCTTTTGTTTTCTACCGTGGCTAGAGATGTATATTTTCTGCTGGCATGAGGAGCAGGGGATGCGTAGTGATTTTCTTCTGAATGGGATCAATAGAAAGTTCTTGGTTGGTTGAGTACATAGTTGTTTGTGGCTCGGAAGGGATATGAAATTCTCATGTTATTTTAGGATGGATTGGGATATACGGTATGTATGGAGGATTGAGAATTGAGTGTGTAAGGTTACGGTTCAGTTCTGAACGGAAGGCCATAAAATTCTTAGGCAGCGGGCAGTTTAAGGTAATTAGAGAAATGAGCTTCAGATGATTAGGGAAAGGATCTTCAGATGATTAATGAAATGGTATTGCTATTTGGAGGTAATTTGACAAGGGTATATGTTTCAGAAAAAGGCAATGCGATTAAGTTGACGGTACTTCGGTAGTATTGCGGCACTTTCTTGTAGATCGACTGCTGATATCCGAGTTTGCTTGGAGGCACAGAAGAATGTTATAGTATATCTTGTGGAATGATTGGGTATTAAAGATGTGGTATGTATTCGGACGGCGGAATTGGGATCAGGTATGGTGATTCGTGTACTATATGGAGTTGGAGACTGGAAGTTCTCATATTCAGGTTATGTTGTGATTTCCGGTCGTGTGTATCGGCACTGTGTAGTGACTATCGGGGTCTGGAGACCCGAGTGGATCTTTTGCAGCTTGGTATGTCAGATTTTGGATGTGATGTTGGGTGCAGACGGGTTGTCTCCGTGTTGTGTTATTTTGGACTATTGTGCTAAGGCAGCGCTATTGGCTATGCCGGGAATGCCACAGATTGAGTGGCGAAGTTCGACGGACTTGGTAGAGTGGTTTCATATTTCGAAGACCAGCGGACGACTGGGAAGGATTGTCTTTCTTACTTGGGCTCGTGATGGATGTCAGTGCAGAGGCTCCTCATATTGATCCAGTTCCGGTGGTGAGGGACTTTGCGGATGTGTTTCTTGTGGCCGGGCATGTCATCGGGCAAGGTAGTTGATTTCGGTATTGATTTGATGCCGGGCACCGTATCGTATGGCACCGGCAGAGTTAAAGGAGTTGAGGGAGCAGTTCCAGGGTTTCCTTGATAAGGGGTCTGTTGGCAGGCCAATGTGGATGTGTGTTCTAACTTGAGTCGACTTGGTTGGCTCCGAGTTGTATTGCTGAGGGATGTGTGATTCGATTGTTATTGAGCCTATTAGTGTTCTTAGGAGATATATGAGTTACCTTTCCGTGTTGTGGGGAATTTGGATTTGTTGGTTATAGGCACATGTGGTGCGGTGTTATTGGGGTCTCTCAGTGGAGCGAGCGGGAGGAGTATTGGATGTTGCCCAATAAATAGCGTATCGGTTATGTCCTTTCGGGTTGTGTGGTGTTAGGTATTTGTTTTACCGTGGTTATGATGATTTACTGTGGTTCTAAACATCAATTGCGCGTGGTCGTCATTTTCGAGCAGAGTGACTTGAGGTGTTTCATGTGGAGCAGTGTTTGGATAGGGTCGCGCATTGCAGCGAAGTTATGTGGAGGTATGACCTTGGGGGTTAGATTCGTGCGTTCTATTTCTATGGTGTGAGACGGGTTCTCAGCCTTGTGTTGTGATGGTACTTGTGAGCTTGCGGTACAGCTCTTCCATTTGAGTCATTTTTTTCCATGATTTGGGTATGTTCAGATTGTTGCTTATTGGTGCGCAGATTTCACAAGTTGTGGCTTTAGCCTGTATTGGCGTGTCAGGTCACCAGAGTATTTGTGTTGGATTGGATGAGATCATGGGGATCTTTAATGAATACGAACGGATCGATTTCAGCATGTTGGAAGGATAAATATCGAGGTTCGGCTCAGAAATTTGCTATGGTCTTTGCCAAAGGAGAAGTGGCTTCATGAATGGTTGATGTAAGAAATGGTTATGGCTTACTGTGTGTTTTATTTATCACTGGCAGTATATGAAAGTGTTGGGATGAGACTTTAGTTGATAAGAGGTTTTCTATCGGTATTCGGTTGTTGTGTGCAGCTGCTGTGATTAGAAGTTATCGCTGCAAGCGTTTGAGTTATGTGGTATATCATGTTATTGCACCTGAGGTTGCAGGTATGGGTTGTTACATCTTGTTCGGGCTTATTCACAGTATAAATGTGGGAATCTGATCGTATTGAAGATTTCAAAAGTGGAAATATGGTTCTATGGTTTGTGGGCTAGATTGGATTGTGAAATTTCAGTTACGATGTGTTATCGGACCTATATGAAATAGGGTCACGTGGGATCACCCCTGGGTATGTGCATGGTAAGGTTATTCAGCAATTGGTCGGCTTTTGGAACAACTCTAGGCACATTCGAGGACGAACGTATGTTTAAGTGGGGGAGGATGTAACGACCCAACCAGTCATTTTGAGCTTTTGCACTTTGATCGCCAGTTCTCGGGCATGGCTTGCCCCGTGTGATGTATTATGATTTATGTAAATTATTGGTTTTGGTTTTCAGGGTAATTGGAATGAATTTGGAAGAACAATTCTCAGTTTGAAGCTAGAAATTTGAAAGGTTTGACCAAGATGTGACTTAATTGTATATGATCTCGGATCGGAATTTTTATGATTCGGTTAGCTTCGGGAGGTGATTTATGACTTAGGAGTGTGATTGGAATGAGTTTTGGAGATTTGGAGTAGCTTTAGCCTTGAATTGGCGAAGTTGATATTTTGGCGATTTCCGGTTGATAGGCGAGATTTGGATGAAATTCTAGAAGTTGCAGTAGTTCCGTTATGTCATTTGGGATGTGCGTGCAAAATTTCAAGTTATTCGGACGTGGTTTGGTTGGGGTTTTGATCAAAAACGGAATTCGAAAGATTTTAGAAAGTTTGGCTTGAATCCGATGTGTTTTGGTTGATTTGATGTTATTTGAGGTGTTTTGAAGATTGGAACAAGTTTGGATAAGGTACTAGGATATGTTTGTGCTTTTGGTTGAGGTCCCGGGGGCCTCGGGGTGATCTCGGGTTTTGGTAATTTCGGGATTTGTGCCCTTTATTGATTGTTTTTACTTGGGCTTTGTTCCCTTGGCATATTTTGACGTCTCTGTTCTGATTTTGGTTAGATTCGACGCGCGTGGAGGCCGATTCGAGGGGCAAAGGCGTCGCGAGCTAGAGATTTAGCCGGTTCGAGGTGAGTAATGATTGTAAATGATGCTCTGAGGGTTTGAAACCCCGGATGCACATCGTAGTGCTATATTGAGGTGAGGCACACGCTTGATGACGAGCGTGGGGTCGTGCACTATTGGGGACTGTGACTTGGTCCGTCCCGATTTATGATTTTACCGCGTATTTGACTGAAATCTATTTGTTATCATCATTATTTGGGCTGAATGCCATATTTGGGTTGAATGCCAACTATTTGGACCCTTCGGGGATCTTTGTTGATATTTCCTCACTGTTTTGACTTTATACTTGAACTCAGTCATGGTATTTTCTACTGTTTTCAAAACTCAGCCATGTTCACTCAGTTTTAATACTCAAATGATATTTAAATGATGTTTTGGGCTGAGAAACACTGTTTTACTGTTGCCCGAGAGGCTTATGTGATTTTGACTGAGTAAGGCCGAGGGCCTGTGTTGTGAGGATATCTTTTGGGTCGGGCTGCACGCCGCAGCTGTGATACACTGATTTTGGTTATGAGGCCGAGGGCCTGAGATTGTACGCCACGAGGTGGCTTGATATTGATATGAGGCCGAGAGCCTGTTTATGATGCCACGAGATGGCTTGTTATTGCGCTTGGGCCGTAAGGGGCCCCTCCAGGAGTCTGCACACCCCCAGTGAGCGCGGGATCCATTGTGATGTGAGATATAGCCCGAGGGGCTGGTATTGTTCTATGTGTTGCCCGAGGGGCTGGTACTGTTCTATGTGATTGCCCGAGGGGCTGGTATTATTCTGAGATATTGCCCGAGGGGCGGAGTTGTTGACATTGTGCCCGAGGGGCAAACCTTTATGTGTTTATCTTTCATATTTACCTGTCATCTACCTGTTTAATTGTGTATTTATGCCCGAGGGGCGGATTTCTGTGCTTATCTGCACTAGTTGTTCTGTATTCATTTGCGTAACTGTTGAAAAAGTCATTTTCAAAGAAGTTTAAACTGAGCTAAGATGTTTTAAGGGATTTTACAGCTTCATTGCTTTCTTACTGGTTTTTGAACTGCTTCTATACAGCATGTTGATGCACTTTTCGTGATTTCTTACCACTCAGTCTTTATTTATGATTATTACTCGCTGAGTTGGAAGTACTCACTTTACTCCCTGCACCTTGTGTGCAGATTCAGGTATTTTCTGAACCCGGTAGCGGGTATTGGTTGATCGAAGGCAGAGTCATCGGAGTTTAGCAAGGTAGCTGCCGGCGTTCGCAGCACTGCTTTCCTCCCTTTTTATTCCATTAGTCTGTACTTAGTACATTTCAGACTTTGTCAGTTGTATTTAGACATTATTAGATGCTCATGACTAGTGACACCCCGTTTTGGGCTGTGTTTGGGTTGTACTTCCGCATTGTTACGATATTATCTGCTACTTAGTACTATTAAATCATATTTTAGCCTGTTTTATTGCTGTTTAGCTGTTTAACTTCAAATTGGAAATGTGTCGGCTGGCCTTGTCTTCACGAGAGGCGTCATCACGATCGGAGCTGGATTTTGGGTCGTGACAACTATCAAATAAGTTAAAGATGACAAAGCAGTAAACTCGTATGACACTAGCTATAGAGAAAATCAAAGGAAATTACAAACAATCATAAAAAGTTAAGAGAAAGGCCTAGAAATAGAGGGGTAAATAGAATGTCAGTGAATAAAAATAAAGAAGGGTAGCATGGTTGAAGAGTAAAAGGGATCCAATATGGGTAAAATGGTTGATTCACCTGTATTTTGATAATTAATAGGTGTTTATTTGTTTTATGAAGGTATAAAAGTGGTAATATAAGTCTTCTCATAGTTAAATGATATTTCGGAATGTTAGAGGTTGGCCAAGCTGGGTTCTATAGCAAGTTTCTCATAGCTGATGGTTAGGATATGCTTGTGTGCTTGAAAATATAAACAATTCATATGCATTTAGGTATTGTATTTATAATAGTTAACTGTGGTTGGACAATATTTCTAGAGCCACACACTATTCTTATGTCCTCTTCCACACATATCGTACAGAAAGTGCCATATTATGCCCATATTGTATTTTTTTTGTTATGGTTATCCTTGTTTAATTCATTATGGAGCACTATTTCACTTTCATTAAAATATGGATAATGTTTCAATTTCGGTTGGACTGGAGACCTGATTTTGTGAAGATATTGGTCATATTTTCTCCGCGTATTTGAGTAATTAAATATGTTATGTTAAAGCTCTAGATGTCTGCCTTCTAAATGAGTTATTCTATTGACAAAAAAGCTTATGACTTTCCTATAAGGGTATGAACCGAGGGAGAAATTCTTAAACTAGATGTATATGCTAAGGAGCAAAGTTCAGCACACGATAGCTTAGGTTTGTCTAAGATTAATCCATTGAGAAAGAAGAGATAGAAGATGCTTTGATGGTGGAAAATCTTTACTTCAACATCTGAATATCTTGCTTTACTTTTTGTACTTGTGGTGTAAATCTTTGAATATATTAATATTAGTAAATATAAAATGAATAATAAATTTTTTGTTTTCTCAATAGCTAAAAGCATTGGTATGCCTTTGGTATTTTGCACCATACTGAACAAAGAAAAGGTATTGACTTGCTTACTCATAGAGAAAAACCCGAGTTTTTGACTTATTTGTGATTGATTTCTTGGAAACCAAAGTGATTTGTCTGAGCTTAGTTTTGGCAACCCTTTATGTTACAATTTGTATTCTGCCAGATGGATTATTTCCTCAACTAAGATACTGCAGTTAGAGTCTTTTTACTTGTGTAAATTCTATACATGAGGCTATTCTGTTTGTAGTTTTGACTTGTAGGATTATGATGGCTAAATTTGCTAAGATATTAAGCATAACGGATATAGTCATTGACATTGTTGTTTCTACTTATTTGATTATGAAATTGAAGTTTAACTTCCAGATTTTGTTGTGGGTTTATCCAGTAGAATGTTGTCCAGTATTGGAAGACTGGAGAGGAGTTATCAAACTATTGTCATGACAGATGATACTTAAGCACAATTGGCTCTTCCAACCAATATATTTCATCTTCACACTTTATGTACGAACTTTTTATGCACATGGAGAGTTGATTGCATACATATTAAACAGATGAATTGATGAACTATATTTGACATTTATTTTGTATTATCTTTCCAGGTCATATGCCTTGATGTTTAGAGATTTAGCTTGCGGAAGATTTCAAGAGTTACAGAAGTATTAATGCACTAACTATTGTCTTATAATATATGTTTTTGATGACAATTATTTTTAGACTCAAAATGACACTAGCTTTTGAATTCAAATGGTGTACTTTTTTGTTTTTTTGTTTTAAGTTGTTGACACTCTAAAATTATGGATTAATTTTGATTATTGTGAATTTCAAATTCAATATACTATGCTTTCTAGAATGAATATTAGCATATTTTATTACTATATGGACAGAGAATATAGATATTGTAATCACACTGAATGCCAAGTAGGCGTATATTAGCATTTGCGTTTTGTGCATAATTTATCAAAACTAAAAAGGTGTTTAATGCAAAGATAAAAAGCAAATATAGACATAGTTTTAGTAGCCATTATAATGGCATTACAACATCTATTTATCGATAGTAAAATGAAAATTTACCGGCCACTACAAAAGCCATTAAAACCATGTAAAAGGGTTGGGTGGAGGGTAGGTTTAGTGGCCATGTTAATTGCCAGTAAATGATTGCCGCGAAAAGTCAGATGTTTTAGCGGCAATAATTGGACCTTTACCAGCACTCTGTATAATTGCCGCTAAAGGCTTTAGCGACGCTGAATTCAGTGGCAAATAGTTAATTGACGGTAAAGGTTTTAGTGGCAATTTTTATTGCCGCTAAATTACATATTTATTGCTGCTAAAAGCCTTTTTTGTTGTAGTGAAGGCTAATATCTCATCCCGTAGTGCTGCCATGTGTCCCGGTGAGAAGAACTTTGCAATGAACTTGTCCGCCAACTCATTCCAAGTAGTGATGGAATGGTTGGGAAGTCGCTCAAGTCAATCTAACGCCTTCCCTCTAAGTGAAAATGGGAAGAGTCTCAACCGGAGAGCATCCTCCGATACATTAGTTTGCTTTCTCCCCCAACAGGTATCCACGAACCCCTTGAGATGTTTGTAAGCATTTTGAGTGGCAGCGCCCGTGAAATACCCACACTGCTCCAACAATGTCAGCATCACGTTGGTTATTTGAAAATTGCCCGCCCGGATCCGGGGCAGGACAATTGCACTAGCATAGCCTTGGTTGGGAAGAACTCGAGGGGCCACTCTTGGAGGTGGCGGAGGAGGGTCTGGAATATTTTCATTTGCATTGTCCTGGCGGTCTCTATGTTGTCCTTGAGGTAGAAGAGGCACCTCATCATCTCCAACATCATCTACCTCCTCCCCCGCAATCACATTGCCAAGAGGATCATTGTTGTTTGCTGCAATTTTGCACATGAAGTTGTGACACACACAAAATAGTAACAAAGAAGGAAAAAAGAACAATTCACAAAACTACTAAGATAGATAATCAAGACCGTTAGCTCCCCGGCAACGGCGCCAAAAAGGTGATCGAAGCCAACCCTGTACTACTATAAAGTAGCAAGAGAGGTCGAAGCAGCTTTTACCCGATAAGGTCGGGATCGATTTCCACAGGGAGCTAGAAATTGGAATTGAGTTTCTATCTAAGTTAGAATTGCGTAATTGTTCCTAATTACACTTCTAAACATTATTGGTTTTTGATTTAACTTCTAAATTTATACTACCAATATGCTAAATTGAGCTACGCTAAACTAAGAGAAGACTATTGAAGATGTTCTAATTAGTTAAAAGGCACTAGAGGAGTGACTTTCACCTAGGTGGATAATTAACGGATTCTCGTGTCTAAGGCTAGGTTGTCATATTTGGGGATTACGATATAACCATTGCACGATTCTACTCACTCTATACCTCTCGGTAGTTCGAGTGATTTCGCCCTAATTGACTTTCTCAAGATCAATTGGGTATGATCATTTGTGCAAGCAATTGAAGTTCAAGTCGGGTATTACGATCTCTCGGTTTAACCCTTTAATTAGGGCTATCAATTCTCTTGAGTACGCCCCAATTCCTTGTTGGACTAATTCTACAGACTTGATAACTAGGGAATCAGACGCATTTTACACTCCTTCATGCTTAAGTTTTGATTAGAAATGTGTACAAAATAGTCCCAAAGGCTCACAAGTTGTGCTTGATTGCAGGTTTGATCAACAAGGTGACAAGGTGTCAAAGATCAGCTTAAAAAGGAGTGAAACTTGCACAAGTACCAAGACAAGACAAAGCTCAGGCAAAACAGGGCTAATGCGGCCGCACACCATTCTGTGCGGTCCGCACAAGTGAGGTTCAGAGAGGCTGCTACTCAGGCACAAAGGCAATGCGGCCGCACGAGGTTTTGTGCGGTCCGCACTGGGATCAATGCGGCCGCACTCGATTTAGTGCGGTCAGTAGAAAGAAGGTTCAGAGAGTTGTCGATTTCAAGTTTGAAGCCCAATGCGGTCCGCGCTCCATTTCATGCGGATCGCACTAGAAGCCACCACGGCCGCACTAGACTTTGTACGGTCCGCATTGCCCAAGTTCAGAGAGCTGGAAATTCAAGTCAAGAGCCTTAGTACGGCCGCGCGTGATTTTGTGCGGTCCGCACTAGCCCCGCAGGGGTATTATTGTCCGAGATTTTTAGCCTAGTATAAATAGATTCTTTTCCCATTTTTAGGCAATCAGATAGTTTTGTACGTAGAGATGCGCTCGTGACTTGGGTTATTTTGCTATTTTAAGTAATTTTAGCTTAATTTCACCATTGAATCTTCAAGTTCTTTTTAGTAATTAATTATTATGAGTCTATCTTCATCTATTTCTTTGCTTTTCTCTCTGATTATGAGTAGCTAGACCCATCAGCTAGGGTTGTGGCTCAACTCTAGTGTGGGTAATTGATGGGTCTTGTATTTTAGGGCTTGATTGACTATGGGTATTTGATATTTGGGCTAATTTCATGTTTTATTGCTAAATTAGTGGTTGCAAACACTAGTTTGTGTTTACTTGACTTTTGCTCTTCTTGAGAAAGAGAACCTAAGTCTCTAAAATTAGTCCAACAAGGAATTGGGGCGTACTCAAGATAATTGATAGCCCCAATTAAAGGGTTAAACCGAGAGATCGTAATACCCGACTTGAACCTTAATTGCTTGTGCAAATTTGCATACCCAATTGGTCTTGAGAAAGCCAATTCGGGCAAAATCACTCGAACTACTGAGAGGTAATAAGTGAGTAGAATCGAGCAATGGTTATATCATACTCCCCAAATATGTCAATCTAGCTTTAGACTCAAGAATCCGTCAATTGACCACCTAGGCGAAAGTCACTACCCTAGTGCCTTTTAATCATTTGAACAACTCGCAATAGTTTAATCCTAGCTTATTTTAGTTTAATTGAGCATTGTAGTTTTATAAAAATTAGAATCATAATTAAAACCAAAAATGTGTAGAAGTGCAATTTAGAGCAAATACACAACTCCACTTTAGGTAGGCACCCAACTCCAATATCTAGCTCCCTGTGGAAATCGATCCCGATCCTAAATCGGGTAAAAGGTGCTTCGACCCCTCTCTCGCTACTCAATAGTAGTGCAAGGTTGGAACCAATCACTTTTTGGCGCCGTTGCCGGGGAGCTAACGGTTTTGGCTATCTATCTAGATAGTTTTGTGTTTTGTTCTTCTTTCCTTCTTTGTTACTAATTTGCACAAAGAACTACATGACCATGGACAGGCTATAGCAAAACTTACAACAACAATGAAACAATTAGAAAAGGCACAGTTGCAACAAGTTCAGAATCCTCGCCAAGTAAAACCCATGGAGAGTGTCAACATGCTTGTAAACAATAGAAGACAAAGGGGCCAACAGAACCAAGGGAATTCGTATCAATTTGATAATGATTGTGGTGGATTCCAAGATGATTGTTATGATGGGAAGAACGAAGAGGTGCGATATGTGAATAATTACCAAGGCCAAAGAGGCAATTCTTCTAACCAACAACAACAATGGAGATCCCAGGGCAATTGGGGTAACCAACAGCAAGGCAACAATAATTGGAACAATAAACAACAAGGGAACAACAATTGGGGAATTCAAAATAACAATCGGAACAATCAGGGAAACTGGGGCAACAACAACAATTGGGGTGGAAACAACAACAACCAGGTGGATGGAACAATAACCAAGGAAATCAGGGACAAGGCTTTCAAAGGCCCCCAATGTACCAACAACCGAGCAACCCACCGCCTTTTCCATCCCAGGGTCCTAGTTCTTCCAACAATGAAATGGGTAGAATTGAATTGATGTTTGAACAGATGATGAAAAAGAATGCTGACTCCGATGCGCAATTGGCTTCTCACAATACTTCAATCAGGAATTTGGAGGTCCATCTAGGCCAAATCTCACAAACCTTAAATACTCGCCCTAAAGGGTCTCTATCGAGTGATATGGTAGCTAACCAAAAGGGTTTAACAATCATGTTATGGCGGTAACCACAAGGAGTGGACGAGGCGATGATGTGAATGCCTCCAATCAAAGCAAGTTTTGGGTGATGAAGTTGAGTTGCAAGATAATGAAGTTCCTTTGGTAGTTGAGAATGTGGTTGATGAAAATGTGAACGAAGAAGTGAGGATTGATATTCAAGATGCCGAGGTGGAAACACAAAATGACGTGAACCCGTCTAGGGAACACGTAGACATGCCGGAGCTGGTTGTGCCAAAAGCCAAGGCACCCTTGCCTAGGCCACCTCCACCTTATCCTCAGAGGCTAGCCAAGCAGAAAAATGAGAATCAATTCAAAAAGTTCATTGACATGATGAAGAAATTATCCATTAATGTGACTTTGGTGGAGGCTTTAGAGCAAATGCTTGGCTATGCTAAATTCAAGAAAGATTTGGTGACAAAGAAAAGATCCATGGACTGTGAAACTATCAAGATGACCCACCAAGTTAGTGCAATAGTACATTCAATGGCTCCGAAGTTAGAGGATCCTGGTGCTTTCACTATCCCTTGCACTATTGGGGGTGCAGACTTTGCTAAAGCTTTGTGTGATCTAGGGGCTAGTATTAACTTGATGCCCTACTCAGTTTTCAAGACTTTGGGTATTGGGCCACCGAGGCCAACTTCCATGAGATTGCAAATGGCAGACAGATCAATGAAGCGACCATTGGGTATTGTTGATGATGTGCTTGTCCGGGTGGACAAATTTATCTTGCCAGCTGATTTTGTGATCCTAGATTGCGAGGTAGATTATGAGGTCTCGATCATATTGGGGAGACCTCTCCTTGATACGAGGAAGGGTCTAATGGATATGGAAGTAGGGGAACTCACTTTCAGGGTGGGTGATGAGAAGGTCGTTTTTCATGTGTGCAAGTCAATGAAGCAGCCCAATTGTACAGAAGTGTGCTCATTTGTGGATCTTGTCACGGCTGTGATAATTGATGATACTAGTGCAATGATCAATGTGGAGGACCCTTTGGAGGCCGTATTGTTGAATCTTGATGTCAATGATGATGAGGGCCGAGTAGAATACGTGAATGCTTTACATGGAATGGGCTCTTATTCTTATGAGCCTAGGAAACTCTCTTTGGATCTTGAAAATAGAAAGACCCCTCCAACAAAGCCTTCAATTGAGGAACCTCCGGTGTTGGAGTTGAAGCCATTGCCTCCACACCTCAGGTATGAATTTTTAGGCCCTAATTCAACTTTACCAGTTATTCTTTCCTCTTGTCTTACTAACATGCAGGTAGATGCCATATTGGCGGTGCTCAAAAAGTGGAAAAAGGCAATTAGATGGACTTTAGCTGACATTCGAGGAATAAGCCCCGCATTCTATATGCACAAGATTATTCTGGAAGATGATGCAAAACCCTCCTTGGAACATCAACGGAGGCTGAATGAGGCAATGCAAGAAGTTGTGAAAAAGGANAAACCTGAAGTCTGGGAGGATCGATTTGTCAGTCAAGTGGCATTTCACAAGTTTAGGGAGTGGTGGCCGGTGAGGAAGTTGATACCAGAGAGGAGTTTTATTGACACTGACCTTTTACCCCACAACCCGAACGTGCAGAGAGAGTTCAGAACTAAATGGGGCTGGGAGTTCTTCATGGAGAAGTGCATCGATGCTAATGAGCACATGGTTAGGGAGTTCTACTCCAATGTAGCTCACATTGTCAAAGATACTAAGGTGACCAAAGTTCGAGATAAAACAGTGTTGTTTGATGGGAGATCGTTAAATGAGTATTTGGGGTTCCGTGATGAAGATGAGCCGCTTTATTTGGCTAAGTTAGCAATGGGTGAGGAAGTCCGCCCTTGGTTGGCCCAGTACTTGGCAGTCCCAGGTACTGTGCCAGAGTGGTTGCAGGCAGGGAAGAAGATTTTCAGAAAGACATTCAACTTTGAGGCTCGAGGGTGGTTGACATTTGTATGCAGCCGGCTTGACCCTTCCACTCATGATCAGACCATTCCACTTACCCGAGCAGTTCTGGTTGCATCTATTATGGCCGGGTACCCTATCAACGTGGGCAATGTGATGTCCTGTACGATTTCTGCGGTAGGGCAAGAGCATGACAGGAATTATCCTTTTCCAAACACCCTATCAATGTATTTCCGGGACCTGGAGGTGGAGAAGAGGAGATATGATGTCAAGACCAAGCTTGTGGCCCCCTATTCTTGGTACAGTATGCAGGGTCCGGACAACCCTAAGTCCACGAAGTACCAGCCGCCTACCTCTGCCCCAACTGGCCAGTCTGAGGAGCCAGTTGCGGTAGAGCCTTCTATCGAGCCTTCCACCATACCTGCTGCCACTACAGTTGAGGACTTGCCTCCAGGACCTTTTTCTACTGCTGGCCCCAGTTCTTCTGCTGGTCCCAGTACTTCAGCTGGCCCAGGAGTGCCATCTTCTAGGACTCATCCCTTCACTGCCCATCAACTGAGCCTGTCATTGGCTAGCCTGAACAACTGGATGTCAGCTGCAACATCCAAGTTGTCCACCTTGTCTTCCACTATTCAGACCCAGTCAGCACCTCAGCCAGCTCTGATTCCTCAGTCTATTGAGGACACCTTGAAGAAGCTCCTGGAGAACCAGGAAAAGATTCTGAAGACTCAGGCTACCTTATCTACAGCAGTGGAGTCACATGGCAAGGCTCTGAAGGAGCTTGCCAAGGAGCACAGGAAGATGAGGAGATCACGGGCTTCCACAGAGTTTGTGAAAGAGCTGCGGAAAGATGTAAACAAGCTATTGGCAGACCAGATGCCTTTAGACCCTTTATTTGGGGATCCAGCCCCTCCAGCAGCAGCACCAGTGCCACAGCCAGAGCAGGAACAGGTACCCAGGCAGCCTAGGAAGTAGAGGAAGCTCCCCAGCACAGCGGATGCAGTTATTGAGGTGGCAGTCCCACAGGAGGCCTCCTCAACTTTGCCTCAGGATGCACCTGTCATACAGCCGGTCCAGGAGCATGCTCCAGTCCCAGCAGTTGAGCAGCAGGAGGCCGGGAGCCAGTCTGAGGATCCCGCACATACGGAGGACTTGGGGACCACTGATGACCCCATGCAGACGGACCAGGCTTAGGGAGCCCCTATATCCTTTGCTATGACTCTTTTGATGCTTATTTTGGTAGTTGGCATTGGGGACAATGCCAACTCTTATTCGTTGGAGTGCGCCCTACTTTTTTGTTGACTATCTGGATGACTGTACATATTTGACTCAGTTTTTATTCCTTTTGGTTGATTTTCTATTTGGTATGTAAATAACTTTACATTCAGTACTTTTTATCTTCTATTTTGGTTTGTATATAAAGTTAAGTTACATTTTGTATATATTCATCCCCCGTTTGTATATTCTAATCCCCTATTGTAAATATTCATTCTATTTTCTATTTTCGCAAATTTTTTATATTTTTAGCTTTATAGTTGGGCTCGTAGCCTCTTGTTTTGTTTTTGACGCTTCTAATAAGCCCTTGGTTTTCTTAAGGCCATGGTTCTTTCCAAGGGTGGAGTATTGTGTGAACCGGGTGGCTCTTCCCGATGATGGATGGAGTGAGAACCTTCTTAAGGGTTGAGTCCGTTTCTTTGATTTTTCTTTTGTTTTTGATAGTTGTAGTTAAGGGTACCTCAAGCAAAGCTTCACTTGGGCCTAGCACATTTGCCTTTGATCCCATGGTCAAAGACATTATGTTACAACAGGTATGATGTAACTATTTACATATTAGCAAAAGGTGATGCGTTATCCGTTATGCATGCCTTTCTGATTCTTCTTTTTAGTAGTTCTTGACCAAA
>NW_017670694.1:55820-73467 GCF_001879085.1 Nicotiana attenuata
TAGCTTCTTAGTTATGTTCGTAGCTTCTTGTTTTGAACGTTTGCAATAAGCCTTTGGTTTTCTTAATGCCACGGTTCTTTCCAAAGGTGGAATTTGTGTGAACTGGGTGGCTCTTCCCAATGATAGATGGCGTGACAACCTTCTTAAGGGTTTGAGTCCGTTTTTCTTTTTGTTTTTAGTAGTTAGTGGTTAAGGGTGCCTCAAGAAAAGCTTGACTTGGGCCTAGCACATTTGCCTTTGATCTCATGGTCAAAAATAAATTGTTGTGTTTAGGATGGTGAAAGTCGTGACCTTGAGACTCTTGTGTTGACCGATAATCATCAAATGGTTTTTCGGGACCATTGTGTGCTCAAATCTTATCTAAGGTCGTTGTGGGCCCCCAACTCTGTGTCTTTAGCAATCCCACAGCGTGTGTGGTGAGAAATTGCTTGCAAGTCCAAGTCCCGAGCCATTGGTCTAGAACTTGCCCTGAATGTTTGTTGAGGCGAAATCCTAAGTGAATTTTGACTTGAGACATGATTATAGGCTCTCCTTGATCCAAATGATAGCTTGAACACTTCCATAGCCTATCAAAGATAAAATCCCTAGTCAACCCTTTTGAGCCTTAAACCTTTTTCCTTCAAGAACCAATATACAAGCCTTTACCCGTTTTAAAAGATACCCTCTCTTGGCACCCGATCTTCCTTAGCACATGGCAAAAGTATAAGTTTGGGGGGAGAGACAAGGATTGCAACAAAGTGGTGAAAGGGTACAATATGAAGAAAAGGAAAGGCAAAGAAAAAGACAAAAAGAATACTCAATGTGGAAATGAATAAAAGGGATTCAAGAAAAGCAAAGAATGAAAGGTGTGAAAAATTGAGAAAGGAGAAAAGATTTGAAATGTATAAGAAAGAGTGACAGTGTGTCTCTCTAACCCCTTGAAAGAAGTAAAAAGACTCAAAAAGTCAAGTGAATTTGTGCCAAAATGAAAAAGGAAGTGCTTAAGGGAAGATGGAACCTACTTAGACCAAACATTGCCTACCAGGAACCAAAAGCCTTCACCATGACTCCACAAAAGCCCTATATGATCTCTAGTTGAATGAAGCTTACATTAGTGGTGACTCACATAAGGGGCAAGCATATGGTACTTAGAGCCGGACTTGTGACTTTTCTTTTTGAGAGATGAGTAAATTTCCATTAACCTCGTTCTGAGTGCCACTATTCTAAAGGTGAGGTTTGGTTAGGGAGAGCTGAGGATGTGTGAGTTTGGGTTCCACAATGACCAAAGTAATAGAAAGAGTTCTTTGATGTGTCGAGTCAACTCTTGATGCTCTTGTGTCGCACTTAATCCATGGTGTTTGAAATAGTAAATGTTGTTAATGATTCATTTGTATTGAGGGCAATTGTTAGTCCCAATTGATGCTAGATGAGGTCACTTTGGGATAGCTGAATTTTCTTCGATTTTCTCTCAAGGGGTGGGTCTTATTTTGTTTGCTTGAGGACAAGCAAAAGCTTAAGTTTGGGGAGTTGATAACTAGGGAATCTGACGCATTTTACACTCCTTCATGGTCAAGTTTTGATTAGAAATGTGTACAAAATAGTCTCAAAGGCTCATAAGTTGTGCTTGATTGCAGGTTTGATCAACAAGGTGACAAGGTATCAAAGATCAAAAAGGAGTGAAACTTGCACAAGTATCAAGACAAGACAAAGCTCAGGCAAAACAGGGCTAATGCGGCCGCACACCATTGTGCGGTCCGCACAAGTGAGGTTCAGAAAGGATGCTACTCAGGCACAAAGGCAATGCGGACGCATGAGATTTTGTGCGGTCCGCACTGGGATCAATGTGGCCGCACTCGATTTAGTGCGGTCCGCAGAAAGAAGGTTCAGAGAGTTGCCGATTTCAAGTTTGAAGCCCAATGCGGTCCGTGCTCCATTTCATGCGGACCGCACTAGAAGCCACCGTGGCCGTACTAGACTTTGTGCAGTTCGCATTGCCCAAGTTCAGAGAGCTGGAATTCAAGTCAAGAGCCTTAGTGCGGCCGCACGTGATTTTGTGCGGTCTGCACTAGTCCCGCAGGGGTATTTTTGTCCGAGATTTTTAGCCTAGTATAAATAGATTCTTTTCCCATTTTTAGGCAATCAGATAGCTTTATATGTAGAGCTACGCTCGTGACTTGGGTTATTTTGCTATTTTGTGTAATTTTAGCTTAATTTCACCATTGAATCTTCAAGTTCTTTTAATTAATTAATTATTATGAGTCTATCTTCATCTATTTCTTTATTTTTCTCTCTGATTATGAGTAGCTAGACCCATCAGCTAGGGTTGTGGCTCAACCCTAGTGTGGGTAATTGATGGGTCTTGTATTTTAGGGCTTGATTGACTATGGGTGTTTGATATTTGGGCTAATTTCATGTTTTATTGCTAAATTAGTGGTTGCAAACACTAGTTTGTATTTAGTTGACTTTTGCTCTTCTTGAGAAAGAGAGCCTAAGTCTCTAAAAATAGTCCAACAAGGAATTGGGGCGTACTCAAGAGAATTGATATCCCCAATTAAAGGGTTAAACCGAGAGATCGTAATACCCGACTTGAACCTTAATTGCTTGTGCAAATTTGCATACCCAATTGGTCTTGAGAAAGCCAATTCGGGCAAAATCACTCGAACTATCAAGAGGTATAGAGTGAGTAGAATCAAGCAATGGTTATATCATACTCCCCAAATGTGTCAATCAAGCTTTAGACTCAAGAATCCGTCAATTGACCACCTAGGCGAAAGTCACTACCCTAGTGCCTTTTAGTCATTTGAACAACTCGCAATAGTTTAATCCTAGCTTATTTTAGTTTAATTGAGCATTGTAGTTTTATAAAAATTAGAATCATAATTAAAACCAAAAATGTGTAGAAGTGCAATTTGGAGCAAATATATAACTCCACTTTAGATAGACACCCAACTCCAATATCTAGCTCCATGTGAAAATCGATCCCGACCCTAAATCGGGTAAAAGCTGCTTCGAATCCTCTCTCGCTACTCAATAGTAGTACAGGGTTGGAACCGATCAAGACTTAGGCTCTCTTTCTCAAGAAGAGCCAAAATCAACAAAGCATAAACTAGTGTTTGCAACCACTAATTCAACAATAAAACCATAAATTAGTTCAAATATCAAACACCCATAGACATTCAAACCTTAAAACACAAGACCCATCAATTACCCACACTAGGGTTGAGCCACAACCCTAGCTGATGGGTCTAGCTACTCATGATAATAGATAAAAACAAAGAAATAGATGAAGATAAACCCATAAAATTAAATTACTAATTAATACTTGATGATTCAATGGTAAAACTATTGTAAAATTACTCCAATTGGCAAGAAAGCACTATTCACGAGTGCAGCTCAGCTGTATATTCTAACTAATAACCTAAAAATGGGAAAAGAAACTATTTATACTAGGCCGAAAATTCTGGACAAAAATAACCTTGCGGGGCTAGTACGGACCGCACAAAATAGAGTGCGGCCGCACTAAGGCTTTCAGCTGGAATTCTTACTCTCTGATCATGGCCACCGCGGACCGCACAAAATGCACCCCTGCCACGGTGGCTCCTGTTGCGGTCCGCACAAAAATGGAACGCGGACCGCATTGGCCATAATCCTCCAATTTGACACTCTCTGAAGTTGAGCTCTGCGGACCGCATAGAATCGAGTGCGGCCGCAATGAAGTCAATGCGGACCGCACAGAATGCAGTGCGGCCACATCACTTGGCTGCCTGGAATTTAGTACTCTCTGAATCTCTTCATTGCGGACCGCACAAAATGGAGTGCGGCCGCATTGGTCCTATTTTCTAAGCTTGAACTTGTTCTTGGTACTTGTGCATGTTTTACTCCTTTTTTGAGCTGGTTTTTGACGAATACTCACCTTGTTGATCAAACCCTGCAATCAAGTACAACACGTAAGCCTTTGGGACTATTTTGTACACATTTCTAATCAAAACTCAAGTAAGAAGGAGTGTAAAATGCATTAAATTCCCTAGTTATCAAGTAGGTCCGTAATGCCGAATATGACTAGTGTGCAAAATTTTAGGTCAATCGGACGTGATTTGATAGGTTTCGGCATCGAATGTAGAAGTTTAAAGTTCTAAAGTTCATAAAGTTCGAATTGAGTTGTGATTCGTGATTTCGGCATTGTTTGATATTATTTGAGGCCTCGAGCAGGTCCGCATTACGTTTTGGGACTGGTTGGCATGATTGGTTTGGGTCCCTGGGGCCTCAGGTGGATTCCGGATGGTTAACGGGTCAAATTTGGAGTTTGAAAAAGGGCTTCAGCAGCTGGTATCTGGTGTAACCGCACTTGCGAGGTTTTGGCCGCAGGTGCGGAGCCGTAAAAGCGGCCAAAGGAGCGCAGATGCGGTTGAGAAGGGAGAAGCTGGGACCGTAGATGCGGTCAAGTCCCCGCAGAAGCGGGACCGCACCTGCGGAAGGAGGAGCGCAGAAGCGGAAATAGAGGTCCTGGTGAAGGACCGAAGATGCGGTAGTGGGGCCGCACCTGCGGAACCGCAGAAGCGGTCAATTGACCGCAGGTGCGGAAAGGCTGGAGGCAGTGTGTTCTTTTAAAATCGGGAGTTGGTCATTTTTCTCCCATTTTCATTTGGTGTGGACGATTTTGGAGAGCTTCATTACAAGTTAAGTACATGATTTAGATATGGATTTGAACATGGAAATTAGTGGAAAACTTGGGGTTTGAGGGAAAACCTAGAAATTTAGTATTCTTGGATTTTGACCATAATTTTGGGCATGAAATTAAGAGTAAACTATATATTTGAGTTTGTGAGGCTATGGGTAAAGTTTATCTTCAAAAAATTTCGAAATCCGGGCACGTGGGCGCGAGGGCGTTTTTGTCAACTTTTCGATCGGAGTTAGGAATTGTTATAAATTGGATCATTAGGAGTAATTGAGCATATATTAATGGATTTGCATAATTATTGGCTAGTTTTGGAGCATTTTGCATCGATTTGAGAATTCGGAAGGGTGTGGAATGCCGATTATGGAACTTCGGAGCGAGGTGAGTCTCCTTTCTAACCTTGTAAGAGGGAAATGTCCCCATATGTGAATTAATTGAATATGTGCTGCTATTTATGGGGGCTACGTACGCACGAAGTGACGAGAGTCCGTGCGTAGCTACTAAAATGCTTATATCCGGGTAGTCTAGGACCCCAAAAGCATGCTTACTTGTAATAACTGCAACCTTATTGATAGTTTAAATGTCTTAAATCATATCAAAGTGGCAAATGATTTTCTAAAAGAGTTAAACTTCATTTTCTTGACTTGTTAAAAAAGGGAAATTTACACCTCCTTGAATAATTATTTCCTTGATGAATGTCTTGATTGACTGTTTGAATATATGATTCTATGTGTACCTGCATCGCATGTATGATTCGCGAGCAGGGTGATTGTTTACTTATATTTGACCGTGTCGCATGTATGATTCGCGAGCGGGGTAATAGATGCATCTATGGTTCGCGCCATTCGACCCTCTAGTAGTGCACAGTTTAAATATTGTTGGATCGGGTCGTATGTCCTCGGCATGATTTGCGCATACTTGTATTTCTTGCCTTGAAGTTTATTGAAGTTGATATTGCTTTTTCCCGGCTTGAAAATATATGTATAAATGATGAAAAAGGAATTTGGGAATTTTATATAAAAGAAAGAATTGTTTACTTGCTCCACTCTATTGAATTACAATCATGTTTATATAAATCCTCGAATTGTTATATTATTGATGTATCATTATTGGACCACTAGTAAGTGTCGAAGTCGACCTCTCGTCTCTACTTCTTCGAGATTAGGCGGGATACTTACTGAGTACACGTTGTTTTCGTACTTATGCTACACTTGCTGTGCATTTTTGTTGCACAGGCACATGCATCTCTAGCGGCCTAGTGGGCATAGCAGCATGGTTGATACGGAGACTAGGTGAGCTGCATTTCTCGAGGCGACCCACAGCTAGTATAGTTTCTTTCAGCGTATTGTATTTACTTCCTGTCCAATTTGTATTCCGGACAGTTATTGTACTTTATTTAATTCCTTAGTAATTGCTCATGCACTTGTAACACCGGGTTCTGGGATGATTATGGGGTATTCTGTAATAACTTCTAAACATTCTTTATTTATTTCGTAAAGATTATCTTTTACTGGACAAACTGGAAGAAAAACATAGTTTTCAAAATTATTTAAATGAGAATTTAATTAAGTATTTATGGTTGGCTTGCCTGACAGCGATGTTCGGCGCCATCACGACCCTTAGTGGATTTTGGGTCGTGACACATTAATCTGGTTTTAATTGAAGTTGTGGTTAAAAGGGGTGTTGTTCATTGTTGAGTTACCTCCCCGTTCATTTTATTGTTATTGAGATTATATACACTCTTATTGAGATATCCTTCCTATTTGAGAACTTCCCACTTAGGTTGGTATTGTTGAGATTCTTGTTCGTATTGTGGTTGAGCGGTGGGCTATGTGATGTGGTGATATTTGTATCATTGTTTGGAAAGATTATGGCCTATGGGCACTTGTGGTACGAGTTGATATGTTGTGTTGTTGTGATGTTAGATCATGTGGATTGTTTTATGGATTAGTTATTGTTATGCGGTGTATAAGGGTGGCATCTTTCTGTTGTTGTGCGGAGTATAAAAGTGGCATCTCACTGTTGTTGTTGTGCGGGGGGGCATAAGAGTGGCATCTCACTGTTGTTGTTGTTGAGCGGGGCATAAGAGTGGCATCTCACTATTGTTTATTGTGCAGAGTGATACAAGTGGATAATGATATTGTCAAGGTGGAGTGATACAGGTGGCTATCGGAGTGATACGGGTGGCTAATAATATTGTCAGGGCGGGGTGATACGGGTGGCTATCGGAGAGATAAGGGTGGCAATGTTAGGAATGATGTGTGATGGCCTGTGAGCATTGTGTTGGCGATATTCGTGTGTTATTGTGATTCTCCTTGTGTATGCCATACACCTTACATGACTTGTTGTGTTGCTTTCAATGAGCTACTCGATGTCTTTGATATTACTTGTTGGCTTGCGCTGTACTAGTATATTTGCATAAGTATACATCGTAGCATGCCACTTATACTAGTTCAGGAGTATGAAACTTGACATTTATTGATCAAGCCCATATATTCTTGTATTATCTGCTTTCATGTAATATTGGGAATATGACCATGCCGGGCAGATTGTGATTGTGAGCTCGTGATCATGTCGAGCGAATTGAGACATTGGCACGTGAGTTGTCCGTGCGGTAGTGATTAGAAATGTAGGCACAAGGTGCCTTGAGCATATGATTATGGTTTGAGACTAGTGACTTGTGATTATGAGATGAGGTATCTCGGAGTAATTCGTTATGAGACTTGTGTTAGAACGACTTGATTAGTTGATTGTCATTTGTTTCGTTATATGTGCTCACTAGTACTTTAACGGTGTTCTTATTACTTTACTATTTATATCATATGTTGATTCTTGTTGACATTTACTGATTTCTGCTTTCATTATTAGTTTTATACTTTTATATTTCATAGGTTATTTTGACTAGTAGGTGTCTTGACTTGTACCTCGTCACTACTCCACCGAGGTTAGTCTTGATACTTACTGGGTACCAACTGTGTTGTACTCATACTACACTTCTGCATATTATTGGGCAGATATAGGTATTGGAGATATCAGACTCAAGCAGAGTTAGCTTATCGGTCGTGAAGATTCAAGGTAGAGTTGCTTGGTCGTCGTAGTCCCTTGGAGTCCTTTCCTTTATTGTACAGTCAGCTTGATATCCGAAAAATATTGAATTTCAATTTCTTAAAGATCTTTTCATGTATTCAGCGAGAGTTCGTGACTCTGTATTACCTAGTCTTGGGAGGTTGTTATGAATATTTCCGCGTAGGCTTATTTTGCTTTTGTTTCGGTTTTAACATTAAACTCTGTTTTAAATTATCATTGAAACTGGCTTAATTGTTGAAAGTGATCATCTTACCTAGTCGTAGAGGTAGGTGACATCATGACGCCTATGGTGGATGTTTGGATCGTGACAAGTTGGTATTAGAGCACGAGATTCATAGGTTCTACGAGTCACGAGCAATTTTAGTAGAGTCTTGTGGATAGGTACAGAGATGTCTTGACACGACCCGGAATTCCCACCTTCGGGATCGATATGGCGCCTAACATTTCACTTGCTAGGCAACCCAACGTTAGAGTAATTCTTTACCAACTTTAACCACTTCGAACAATTTAACCAATTAAACAGAAATGAAGTCCAAAATAAAATACGAAATAGCGTAATAATCCAATATCTAGTGGATCTGGAGTCACAAGTATACGAGCTTCTAGAGTTTCTACAAAAAGGGTTTGAAATAAGTACAACTATCTCGAATGAAAGGAACAATAAATAGGGAATGAGGAAGCGGACTTCAAGATTTTCGGACGCCAGCAGATCTACCTCGAGTATCCAAATGCTAATCCGAGTTGATGCACCTCACGTACAGCTGGGACCAGTACCAAAATCTGCAAAAGAAGTGCAGAGTGTAGTATGAGTACAACCGACCCAATGTACTCCGTAAGTGTCTAGCCTAACCTCGACGAGGTAATGATGAGGCTATGACAAGACACCCACGTAATTAAACCTGTACAGACAAAAATATACGTACAACATAACAACAAATAAAGATTTAGCATGTACTATTGGGAGGGGACATACGAAAGGGATACAAGATACAGTAACTACAACAGGGAATGATAACAAGAAACAGTCAATAAACCTTCAACCAATAAAATGGATAAACATAATGAATAAAACTGCACGGCATCACCCTTCATGCTTTTACTCTCAACCTCACCATGAAACAGTAATAATGGCACGGTATCACCTTTCGTGCTTTTACCCTCAATCTCTCCAAAACTGATAAATACAGCACGACATCGACCTTCGTGCTTTTACTCACAATTTCATCATGAAATAATAGATACAGCACGACATCACCCTTCATGCTTTAACTCTCTTCCTCATTATGTATTAATCAATAATTGCAACAACACTCGGCACGGCATCACCCTTCGTGCTTTAACACTCTCCCTTACCATGTAACAATAATGTATAACAATGGGGAGATAGAATAAGCAAGAACAAGTCTCACGTCAATAATGGTTTCACAATACCAACCTCAACTTCAGAAACAATACTCAGTTATCACAAATAACTCATAAATGCGGAAAGAAGGATCAATTTAGTAATAAACTAGACTAAACATGGATATCATGATCAAAGAAGGAAGTAAATGACAAGTAACAAGTATCACCCGCATGCTTTAACCCAAAAACAACGCATAAGTACTCGTCACCTCACATATACATTGTACCCAACCCTTAAATTTGTAGCAAATAAGCAGACAAGTCCTAATCTCTCAAGTCAAGGTTGACCACGACACATACCTCGCTCTAAAAATCAACTCAAAGCTCAACCACGGCTTTGTCTTTCGAACAAGACTCCGAACCAACCAAATCTAGCAAATTATCAACCAAATAATTCAAAATATGCCTAGGGAACTACCCACGAATGCAAAAGGTTCAATTTAGGTCATTACTGAAAAAGTCAACAAAAGTCAACTCCTGGGCCCGCTTGGTCCAAACTCGAAATTCAGACCAAAACCCGATTATCCATCCACCCCCGAGCCCCGGTTATGTAATTTGTTTCGAATCCGACCTTAATTTGAGGTCTAAATTTCAATTTTATAAAAATCCCTAATTCTACCCAAACCCCCAATTTCTACCATGAAAATCCTAGATTTTAGGTTGAAATCTTATGAAATGCAATGGGTAATTGGAAGAAAATAGGTTAGAATCACTCACCAACGAATTGGGGAAGAAGAGCTCTTGGAAAAGTCGCCTCTAAGGTTTCTAGGTTTGAAAATTTGAGAGAATGAACTAAAATCCCGATTTTTCGATCTTAAGTTCAGGCGCAGATGTCGCAATTACGACCTGGGGTTCGCAATTACGACCTGGGTTTCACAATTGCGAACCCCGCAAATGCGAGAAATCCTTTGGAATTGCGAAAGTTCACATTCCTATTGTCATCGCAATTGCGATGGTTTGTTCTAAATTGCGAACTTGAACTCCTTGCAATTGCAATCATTTGATCGCAAATGCAAACACTGCTCCCCCAGCCCCATTTTGCAATTGCGATAAATTATTCACAATTGCGAACCATTGGTGCCCAGCTATTCTTTGCAATTGCGAGGAAATAGCTCACAAATGCGACAGGAACTCTGCCATATCGCAAAGGCGAAGCCAGACTTCGCAATTGCGAGGTCTGAGGCTTGCACCAGAAATAGTAGAGCACCTGCTATTTTCTAAGCTAAATTCACTCTGTAGCCTATCCGAAACTATCCGAGCCCTCGGGGTTCCAAACTAAATATGCAAACTAGTCCAAAAATATCATACGAACTTGCTCACGCGATCAAATTGCCAAAATAACACCTAGAACTACGAATTGAACACCAAATCAAATGAAATTTTCAATGAAACTTTAGAATTTCTATTTTTAATAATCGGACATCCGAATCACGTCAAACCATCTCTGTTTCTCACCAAATTTGGTAAACAAGTCATAAATATAGTAAGGGACCTATACCAAGTTCTGGAACCAAAGTACGGACCCAGTATCAACAAAGTCAAATATTGGTTAAATCTTTAAACTCTTTAAACTTTAAATTTCGACAAAAAGCGATAACTCGAGCTAGGGACCTTCGAATTCGATTTCGGACATACGCCCAAGTCCCAAATTACGACACGGACACACCGAGACCATCAAAACACGGATCCGGGTCTGTTTGCTCAAAATGTTGACCGAAGTCAACTCAAATAGACTTTTAAGGCATAATTTCATATTTTATCAAATTTGTAACATAAAAATCTTCTAGAAAAATACCCGGACTGCGCACGCAAATTGAGGAAGGATTAAAGAAGCTATTGGAGGCTTCAAAACACCAAATTAAGGTTTAAAAATCTAGATGATCCATCGGGTTATCACACGTTTGTACTTATATTCGAGAGGCCATAGAACTATTAGAAAAATTACACATCTTTCATTCATGTCGTGTGGATTTGTTGATTTTGGAGTTTGAGCCTTTGTGTCTCTATTCTCTCAAAAGTCAATACTTGATCAACTCGTACAACTTAAGCTTCCAAAATGAGACAAAGTATCTCAAATCACTCTCAAACCTTCCCGTAGCCAAACCAACCGTCCTTGCATACGAAACAACATAAACATGTACAAGAAGTGTAAAATAGGGAAACATGGCTCAAATACGTAAAACAACCTGTCGGGTGGTTATATTCTCCCCCTTTTAAATAAATATTCATCCTCGAACGGGTCTAGGATCATACATGGGGTGCCAAAAGATGAGGATATATGCTCTGTATATCATTCTCGATCTCCTAAGTCACCTCCTTAACCGGTCGACCTTTTCACTGAACCTTCACTGATGCAATATTCTTCGACCTCAGCTTCCGAACCTGCCTATCCAAAATGGCCACCAGTTTTTTTTCGTAAGCCAAATTCTCATCCAATAGCACCGAACTGAAATGTAACACATGTGACTGATCCCAGTAACACTTTTGAAGCATGGAGACATGAAATACTAGATGAGCTCCAGATAAGCTGGGTAGCAAAGAAAGTATGTAAGCCACCTCACCAAACCTTTCTAACACCTCAAATGGATCGATATACTGAGGACTCAACTTGCCCTTCCTCCCAAACATCATCACGCCATTCATAGGCGAAACACTAAGGAGAACCTTCTCATCCTCCATGAAAGCCACGTCGCGAACCTTCTTATCAGCATAACTCTTTTTCCTGGACTACGCTATATGAAGCCGCTCCTGAATCAATTCCAACTTCTCCTAAGTATTACGAACCAAATCGGTGCCCAACAATCTAGCCTCCCAGGCTCAAACCAACCAACTGGACAACAACATCGCCTCCTATATAGGTCTTAATATGGATCGATCTGGATACTCGACTGGTAGTTGTTGTTATATGAAAACTGTACTAGCGATGGAAACTGATCCCACTAGCCACCAAAATCAATAACGCAAGCTCTCAATATATCCTCTAAAATATGAATAGTCTGCATAGACTGTCCATCCGTCTGAGTGTAAGATGCTATACTCAACTCTACTTGCGTGCCTAACTCACGCTACACGGCTCTCCAAAAATGCAATGTAAAAGGAATGCCATGATTCGAGATGATAAACACTGCACACCATACAAGCGGACAACCTCCCTGATATAGATCTTAGCCAACTGGTCTAATGCGTAGGATGTCACGACTGGACTAAAATGCGCAGACTTGGTCTGCCTGTCCACAATGACCCAAACAACATTAAATTTTCTCAAGGTCTGTGGCAACCCTACCACAAAGTCCATAGTGATAAGCTTCCACTTCCTCTCTGGTATCTCTAACCTCTGAAGCAAACCACCCGGTCTCTGATGCTCATACTTGACCTACTGATAATTCAAAATCCGAGCAACATATCCAACAATATAATTCTTCGTCCTTCTCCACCAATAATATTGCTTCGAATCACGATACATCTTTGTTGCACCTGGATGAATAGAATACGACAAGCTATGAGCCTCATCAAGAATCAATTCCCTCAAACCATCCACATTAGGAACACAAATCTGACCCTAAACCCGCAATACACCATCATCACCAAAAGTCACCTCCTTAGCACCATCGTGTTGCACCGTGTTCTTTAGGACAAGCAAATGGAGATTGTCATATTGGCGAATATTAATATGCTCATACAATAATGACTGCGAAACAACACGAGTAAGGACTACTCGGCTCCGAAATATCTAACCTCACTAACTTGTTGGCCAACGCCTGAACAGCCATAGCTAAAGTCCTCTCCGCAGCTGGAATGAGTGCTAAACTCCCAATACTCTCTGCATTTCTGCTCAAGGCGTCTGCTACCATATTAGCCTTCTCCGGATGATAAAGAATGGTGATATCATAATCGTTCAATAGCTCCAATAATCTCCACTACCTCAAATTTTTTTTCAAAAAAACAGATACTGGAAACTCTGATCATTCATATACACCTTAGATGACACGCCACAAAGATAATGCCTCCAAATCTTGAGCGCGTGCGCAATAGATGCTAAATCCAAATCATGCGCTGGATAGTTCATCTCATGGGGCTTCAACTGGCGCGCACATAAGGAATTACCCTACCGCCGTGCATTCATGGTAAATTGCCTAAAAAGTTTCTCGTTTTTACCTCAATCATTCAAATAGAGTATTCAAGTAATGAAATCATCATCAAAAAAAATATAACACAGACATTACTAAGGGCCAGTAACAACTAATAATGTTAAAACCATGTCCAGATAGAAAGTATTTACACAATATATAGTAATTAATATTAAATATATGAGATAATTTTTAATGGTTAGGATATTGAACTTATTATTATTTGTATATAGATAATGAATTAAATTTAAAGTATAAAATTTTTGAATTTTGGATATCCAAAAATTTGCAGTACCAAATCCAACATCCAATCCGAAATCCAAACTATTTAAGAATTAAATTCGAAATTCAATTCATAATCCGAAAATCCAAAACCAAAAATTCAAAAAAAAAATTAGATATGAATTTGGATTTGGATTTTGGATTTGACCAATCTATGCCCGCCCCTAATGGAAAGAATAAATATATTGTTTTGCAGGCCTGGTACTTGTACAAGTTCATCTCTACAACATTTAGTTAGATGGTGTTTCAACGAAATCCTATCATGGATGATGTCGCCGTCAACGAGCATCAAACCCTTCCTAGCTTTAAGATTTGGAAATGGCCAAGTTTGCCCATTTACTTTGATATATTATTCACATTAATCTTCTGTTATACTATTGGACCACATCTACTCTTACCATTAACCAAAGTTATAAAAATACCCTCCATCTAACAGAAACCCACCAGATTAAAAAGAAATGACCCTTTAAAGAAAAATTCATTAACCCATAACCTGTTAAGCCCCTTTTATTTAGTGCACTTCTTTCTAACAAATTAGTCATCTCCTTCGTAGTCACTTGTTAAACTAAAAAAGTGAAAGATATTAAAATAACCGAAAGCCATATATTCATTTATATATTGAGTGCTAGTTCTTTTAATATCCTTATTATATTCTACCTTTTTTGATTTTGTTTTCTGGCTTCTCTCTTTATTTTTTCTACCACGTCGAACTGTACCAAGTATTCACCATAATTTTCTTTCCACCATGGCCTAATTCGTTATAGCATCTTATTAAGTTGATAGCTCTGAAGTCTTAAGGCATCTATCAAGGTATTTCTTCCTCCAACAACGAGCTTTTATTGATGAGTATTCGCGCATCATGATTTTCTTATTCTACTTTAATCACTTGGGCAACGAGTAATTATCGCCAAGTCATACCTTAAGAACCAAAGTTAGATTCCAAGCTATGGGATGATATACTCATAGCTCTTAGTAACAACTGAACTTATAATGAATAAATATTAAAAAATAATTAGAGGAGATTCAATTTAATATCAAGGTACAGTCTAAGAAATTCATTAGTAATGAAAGAAAGTACACCAACAAGTTGAAAAGTAACTTAACAACATAAGTACACTAACTTTATGTATTAACCAACACAAGCTGTTAAAGTATATTTTGTTAGTAATCTGTATTTGTAAAACAATTCTGGAGAAAGTAAAATAACATAAACAGAAATGTAAACGAAATAACAAAAAACCAATTCGAGCCCACTGAATTCACAGTGTTTCCTTAAGGAATTTAATCCCCTCCTAGTACCCAGGACAGAACGAATTACACACTGGTGTAGTGGTACTTCAAACCCCAGTGTTTCAGCAAACACAAAGTTCGGTAGCAAATCACAATTACTGTTGCTTTGTTTGATGTCAAAAAGTATGCAGAATAAGGAGGAGAAACTCAGAAAATCGTATGAAAATTATGAGCAGAATGGACTTGTATTTATAGCCAATGTTGGGCTGAAATCTGAAGAGGTGCAACTCTTCAGAATGGCAGTTTATGCAAAGCGGCCACAACATAAATGCCATAATACTCAACAATAAAGAGGGAAATTGAATAGGATAGTTAATTTTCTGTTACCAAAACAGAAAATGGAAAATTGGATTTCAATATTAATATTTTTCTATTAAAGCGAATATTTAATAACATTTCTGTTAAAATTTTATTATTAACAAATAAATTTGGTCAAAAAAATTAATCAATCAATCGATCATTTGACCAAATCCGAATCCGAATCCGAATCCGAAGCCGAAGCCGAAGTCGAGCCGAGCGAGCGACGGCGCGAGGCTTGGCTTCTTCTCAACTCTTTAAGAGCTAGAAGAAAAGCAATTGCTTATATACCCATAAAAAACCTCTTCCTCTTCCAATATGGGACAATATCCCTTTGCCGGGAGGGGTGGAGAGGGGGGGAGGGGGAACTTAAAATTTTCATTTCCCTCCATTTCCCATTCACCCTCTTTTAAGCATTTAATATACTTAAAACTAAAACCCCAACACATTTTAGTTGTTACCCATAGATAAAACCAACAGTCAAGTGTGCATTACATTAGACAAATAGTCAAGTGTGCATTACATTAGACAAATAGTCAAGTGTGCATTACATTAGACAAAGAGATGACATATTATAACCAGAAAAAACACAATCGAAAGTGATAACATGACATCCTAATGCCACCATGAACAACCAAGAACTAAAAAAAAGCTCTTACTAATCTTACTGCCACCATCATTCTTAGTCACTCTCTAAATAAATAAAATATGTTAAGACGTCTAAGAAATATGAATTTTTATATAATGGGTTTAACGGGTTATGGGTCAATGAGTTCTTTTTTAAAACGGGTAATTTTTTTAATCTGGTGGCTTTCTATTAGGTGGAGGGTAGTTTTAAAAAGATTGACTAACGGTAAGGCTAAATTTTGCCCAATAATATAATAGAGGAGTAAATTTGCCCCTTTTCCCTTTAATATTTCATCGTTCTACTGCTGCCACAAAAATTTCAGCGACACCTCTTTTTCCTTATTTTTTTTGTTTGAACCAGTCTCAGATAATTTAAACAATAGACGAGTTGTATAGACTCTTTATTGTACTATAAGTCAATTGTGTAAAAATTAGATACATGTATGAGGAACGAATCCTCTAGATAACTGGTCTAAAATTATATGTAAAAGAAATATTTTAGCAAGGAATAGCCAATCCCAATATAGATAAGAATACTTATAGCAAGCCTCGATATTGAATCGATTTACCGAATAGAGAATGACTCTGATACGAACTGTAAGATTAATTATGTAATACCACAACAGAGATTAAGACATAACAATACATATATAGAAGGATAATCTTGAGTTAGGGTCAGATACACATACTGTCAACTCTATTGTTTCAGCAGCGACAACAAACGACGGTTAAGCATGTGACCAACTTTCACGATCCGTTAGCTATCATGCCCTTACAATATGGAGAAATCCATTGATGAAACGTCAGCAGATATACCACGTATTCAAGAGCAGATTACGTTAAGATTGTCTCATAACTAGGGAAAGAGGATTGGCATCTATTTATAGAAAGTGCCTACACAGATCAAAAGTTTTTGGGCTTTACTTATCTACACAATTAAATATTAATTATACTACCTTTTATTTTATCTATCACTTGAGCTACATCGCATTTTTTCACACTATAACCAATTAATCTAAGTTCAAATTCTAATAGATAATTTACTTTTTCAGATTAATAGTAACAAGGCCAATTATTATATGAGTCCTCTCCCTCTTCTCTTTCTCGTGCATTCCCCCTCATTTTCTCCTATCTACTTATCCGTTTTCATTATTCTTCCTCTCATTCTTGCAATAATTTATGACGGATCACTAGGATTTGTGATCAAATATCGATGGATCGCAAAAATTTTAATCACAAATCCTGAAAATTGTCAGAATTAGCCACAAAATCTTACGGGGTGCCATAACTCGTTGTGTTAAAATTATACCAAAATATTTTTGCTTCAAAATTCGTCGAAATTAATTTTGAATACTGAATCCAATCATTTTTAATGGTTAGATTCAACCTAGACCTTCAAAAATCAATAGACTCACTTGGAAAATTTTATTTTGTGTCTCATACAACTTACACTAGTTGTATGAGGCAACTTTTTGTCTCACAGTTTTGTGGACCCAGAAGTGTAAAATTGGGGTCCACAATTTTGTGAGATAAAAAAGAGCCTCATACAACTAGTGTCAGTTGTATGAGACACAAAATAAAACTTCTCGACTCACTTTGTTTTCTTTAATATTTTTTTTCCAAGCTCAATAAAATTCAATAATGATGTTCTTTAATTTCTCCAACTAAACCATTTATATCATTAAGAATAGACAATATAAGCTCAAGGGAGTATTAACCACATAATTTCAACCACAAATAAATAGTGCATCTTTAATTTCCTACAATAAATATCTTATAATATTTTTTTAGTCGTCTGCTTATAATTTATTGAAAGAAGAATAAGGATGAAGAAGGAGACGAAGGAGATGAAGAAGAAGGAGAAAGGAGGAGAAACAAA
>NW_017670694.1:73477-145261 GCF_001879085.1 Nicotiana attenuata
TACGGACAACTTTTTGTTACTCGTACAGGTTTTGTACGGTACCACGTAAGTAGTAAATTAGGGTACCACAATTTGTGAAGTATTAAAAAGAGCCTCATACAACTAGTGTCAGTTGTATGAGACACAAAATAAAACTTCTCGACTCACTTTGTTTTCTTTAATATTTTTTTTCCAAGCTCAATAAAATTCAATAATGATGTTCTTTAATTTCTCCAACTAAACCATTTATATCATTAAGAATAGACAATATAAGCTCAAGGGAGTATTAACCACATAATTTCAACCACAAATAAATAGTGCATCTTTAATTTCCTACAATAAATATCTTATAATATTTTTTTAGTCGTCTGCTTATAATTTATTGAAAGAAGAATAAGGATGAAGAAGGAGACGAAGGAGATGAAGAAGAAGGAGAAAGGAGGAGAAACAAAAAGGAACTTTCTAGCAAAACTCTACAATTATTAAAGTTTTATTAATTGGGACAAAAATTAAATGGATATCCTCTGGAAGGACATCTAGTGTAACTCGCAATTGTGCAAATCATGCAAAGTTTTACGGAAATACTTTGAGAGCCTGTTTGATCGGTAAAAGAAGAGGTATAATCATCGAATTAAACTCTGCACAATCATATACATTCTTCGAATGCTTTTTTTCTATTTTCCGGCATAAGTTATGTATTATTTTGTTCTAATTAGTATGTGGGATAAGATTATCAATATTGGTAATATACAGAGTAAAATAAAAATGACATGACCTTTAGATTTTTTTTCTTTGAAAATGTCCAACAAGAAAAAAATAAAATTTAAAAAAATCATCATATATTGCTCTTGTTGAGAGTCAAACTCAAGACCTCCCGCTTACTAAACGGGTGCTCTAACCAACTAAACTACAAGAGCAATTATTTTTTTTTTTAGAAGTATTTTATTAACAAATAATTTGTAACTAAAAAATGTGTTTCAAAGAAGTTCTTTAATCAAATCCTTTCCCTGCCGAAATCATTAAACGAATAACTTATTTTATGTTATAAATAGAATCCTATTTATGGTGAATGTTCATATTTAGAGAGATTCTAGGGTTTATTACTTGGTGGCTAAGTCACCATCTCCCTATAAATAGAGGGTTCTATTCCATTGTAATTCATCCCAAAAAATTCAATGAGAATTTCCTCTCTCTCTTTCTCTGCAATATTGTTCTTCTTCTTTTATTGTTTCATAACACGTTATCAGCACGAGACTCTACCGTCTCAAGAAGCTCTTTGAGAAGATTAAGGTAATTTTTCTCCTCTTTTTAATTATGACTGACATTATGAAAAGAAAGTTCGTTGCCCTTGAAATTTCGGGCAAGAACTATATGACATGGGTGTTGGATGCTGAAATCCATTTAAATGCAATGGGTATTGGAGACGCCATTAAAGACAGAAATAAAGCATCCACCCAAGACTGTGCTAAGGCCTTGATTTTCTTGCGCCATCACCTTGATGAAGGGTTGAAAATTGAATATCTCACAGTCAAAGATCCACTTATTTTGTGGAATGGCTTAAAAGAAAGATATGACAACTTAAAGTTGGTCACTCTTCCACAAGCACGATATGATTGGGCTCATCTGAGGCTCCAAGACTTTAGTCTGTTTCTGAATATAATTCTGCGATGTTCAGAATTACTTCTAAATTGAAACTCTGTGGAGATACTATCACTGATTATGATATGCTTGAAAAAACGTTCACAACGTTTCATGCCTCCAATATGATCTTGCAACAACAGTACAGAGAGAAAGGTTTCAAGAAGTACTCTGAGCTGATTTCTCTTCTTCTTGTGGCTGAGCGAAACATTGACTTGCTCATGAGAAATCACGAAAATCGACCCACTGGGTCTACACCATTGCCTGAAGTGGATGAGGTGTATTCCCATTATGCTAAGCGTGGAAAAGCTTGTGACTCTATTCGTAGTCATGGTCGTGGTCATGGTCATAGTCGTGGCCGTGGCCGTCGACAAGGAAGAAATTTTCCTGGTGTTAATCCTCCCCCAAAGAGAAATAACCACAAAAAGTGGAAAGGGAAAGATGAGAAGCCAAAAGCAAATGGTTCAGAAACTGAATGCTATCGTTGCGGTGGAAAAAGGCATTGGGCAAATATTTGTCGTGTACCAAGACATTTGGTTGAGCTTTATCAAGCATCTCCAAAGAATAAAGGCCCGGAAGCCAATTTTGTCTCTGACAATGATTTTGACATCACCCACTTGGATGTGGCAGACTTCTTTGAGCGCCCTGATGGAAAAATAGATCACTTGATCGGTGATGGATCCGTGGTTAAAGAAGATTGAGTAGTTTAATTTTTATTTTTACAAATTCGTAGTAGCTAATAAACATCATGTAATCACAGTTCTTTACATGAGTAGTAGTCATTAATATCAATTAGTATTACTTATTTTATAAAATAGTGTTAGTTCGTTTTGATTAAATATAGTTTTATGAGTGTCAGTTTGCTTTAAAATAATGTTTCGGCTTGCTTAGTCTTCTCAAAACAGAGTATCCAAATTGATCAGTTTGCTTAATATCGGTTTTAAAATAATATGTGTTAAATCACGTTACATGTAAAATTTACATTATTCATACTTCATTACATAATCTGTTATGATTCCTTTGTTACTTTATCATTACGTGTTTGTACTTCCGCAAACATACAGTTATTGTTTGCAAATGTCTATATTTTATACCTTACTGACTTTTAGTTCTCTTATTGGTTACTATGAAAGAAAGAACAAAACCAAGATTATGCCTTACTGACTTTTAGTTCTCTTGTAAGTTTTGAAGAGAAATTGAAATGTTTAGAATTGAGAATTATTAACGGGACGGGAAAAGTGACACCAGTGAAGTATGACACACCCACGAAAATACACGTCTTCTTTTGAAAATTATTAAATTTTGTAATTTTCAGCCACAATCTATTAACGGGAATTGTTTGTATCATAAACAAAGTTTGCTCGAAATTGCATTATAAGTCATTATTGAGTTATTGACTTCACTTTGTCTCTTTTCCTTTATCTCTAAAAATACTAACTTTTATTTGTATATTTCTTTTGTATGTNCATGCTCGTTAAACGTTAATAATAACACGTTATCAGAGTATGCATTACTCTCTCCAAGAATGCAAAACTAGTAAACTACACAAATTTTAAGCTTTGATGTTATGGAACATTTTGTGTTTATGGTAACTCAGCAATATAACAATCCTCTGCACCAAGTTATTCCATATAAAGATTGTTTTGATATATTTTCATTTATAACAGTATTAGATCTTTAAAATCTTTGTAAATTGTCTATTGCTTATCATTTATATAAAGTTTCTGGACAGTCTTACGATTCCATATACTCAATACCTCGCTGGAAGTTCGATTTAAAACTACATTGATTGTTTACATAGAATGATTATTGACGATTTTAACAACATTATTTATTTCGATTACATAAATTGTTGTCAGTCGCAACAGTGTTAATTGATCCCGTCGCTCATAATCTTATATTTATTCATATATATTTTTTTTGTATGTCAACCCATGGGAAGCAAATATGGATATTCCACAAAGCAAACTTGGATCAAAGTTCAATTGTAAAAATATTTGTTTAGTTGATTCATGTACGACACATATAATATTCAAAGAGAAGAAATATTTCTCTCATTTAAGTATGTGTAAGGCAGATGTTACTACAATTTCTGGTAGTAGTAAATTAATTGAAGGCTCTGGAAGAGCTACTATAACTCTGCCTAAGGGAACAATACTTATCATAGAGAATGCAATGTTCTCCTCCAAGTCCAAGAGGAACTTGTTGAGTTTTAAAGATATCCGCAGAAATGGATATCATATTGAGACAATAGATGAGAATAATCTTGAATATCTCATCATTACCAAAAATATCTCTGGCCAGAAAAGGGCTATTGAGAAGTTCCCATCTTTGTCTTGTGGCCTGTATTGGACAAGAATTAGTGCAATTGAGGCACATTCTATTGTAAACCAAAAGGTTACCGATTCCAATACTTTTGTACTTTGGCATGATCGATTGGGACACCCAGGATCAATTATGATGAGACGAATTATAGAAAACTCAAATGGGCATCCATTAAAGAATTTAAAGATTCTTTTAAATGATGAATTTTCTTGCACTTCTTGTTATCAAGGCAAGTTAATTATTAGACCATCACCAACAAAGGTTGGAATTGAGTCCCCTGCGGTTTTGGAACGTATACAAGGGGACATTTGTGGACCTATTCACCCACCTAGTGGGTCGTTTAGATATTTTATGGTCTTAATAGACGCATCTTCTAGATGGTCCCATGCGTGCCTATTGTCATCTTGCAACCTCGCGTTTGCAAAATTAATGGCACAAATAATTCGATTACGGGCATAATTTCCCGATAATCCAATTAAGTCTATTAGACTTGATAATGCTGCTGAGTTTTCATCTCAAGCATTTAATGATTATTGCTTATCAATTGGGATAAAAGTGGAACATCCTGTAGCTCATGTTTACACTCAAAATGGTCTTGCAGAGTCTTTAATTAAACGTCTGCAATTGATAGCAAGACCGTTACTCATGAAAACGAGGCTGCCCACTTCTGTTTGGGGTCACGCCATTTTGCATTCAGCAAAGCTAGTTCGTCTCAGACCGACAAATTATCATAAATATTCCCCGTTGCAATTAATTTTGGGTCATGAACCTTATATATCCCATTTAAGAATTTTTGAATGCGCAGTATATGTGCCTGTAGCACCACCATATCGCACCAAAATGGGTCTGCAAAGAAGGTTAGGAATATATGTTGGGTTTGAATCGCCCTCCATTATTCGCTACCTCGAAACATTGACGGGGGATTTGTTTACTGCACGATTTGGAGACTGTCGATTCGATGAGACACTTTTTCCAAAATTGGGGGGAGAAGTTGGTGAAACCAAACGGGAAATTTTATGGAAAAGTCCATCATTATCTCATCTTGATCCACGTGCCTCTGCTTGTGAAAAAGAGGTGCAAAAGATTATCCATTTGCAGAGAATAGCAAATCAAATGCCAGATGCATTTACGGATATGAAAAGGATAACAAAATCACATATCCCTGCGGAGAATGTTCCAATCCGTATTGATGTCCCTATTGGACAATCTTCTAGTGTCATAGCTAATGAGTCAAAAGCACGCCTTAAACGTGGCAGACCATTAGGTTCCAAAGATCGAAATCCTAGAAAAAGGAAAACAAATGATCAAAATGACACTACGAAAGAATCTCATGAAGAAATCCACGATTTAATAAATTCTAAAATTCATAAAGAATCCACTGAGCCCGAGACTCAAGAAAATAAGGAACTATCAATAAATCCAATCGATATTGAGACAAATTTGAATCGAGTGGATATAATAGTGGATTATGTCTTTGCATATAATGTTGCATCTAGCATTATGCAAGAAAGTGAGGATCTTGAACCTCAATCTGTTGGAGAATGTCGACAAAGACTTGATTGGCTAAAATGGCAAGAAGCAATCCAATTAGAGTTGAAGTCGCTGGCAAAATGTGAAGTTTTTGGGCCTGTAGTCCAAACACCTAATGGTGTTAAGCCTGTTGGCTATAAATGGGTCTTTGTACGCAAGAGAAATGAGAAAAACGAGGTACAAAGATATAAGGCACGCCTTGTTGCACAAGGATTTTCACAAAGGCCTGGTGTCGATTATGAAGAGACATATTTACCCGTTATGGATGCTATAACGTTCCGTTATCCCATTAGTTTTGCTGTCCATGAAAAGCTTGACATGCATTTAATGGATGTGGTTACCGCCTACCTTTATGGCTCACTTGATAATGAGATATACATGAAAATTCCCGATGGATTTAAAATGCCAAACGCACATAATTCAAAGTCTCGGGAAATGTTTTCAATCAAATTGCAAAGATCTTTGATGGCTAAAGCAATCAGGACGAATGTGGTATAATCGTCTTAGTGAGTATTTATTAAGGAAGGCTATATAAATGATGCCATTTGCCCATGTTTTTATAAAGAAAACAACATCGGAATTTGTTGTACTTGCCGTATATGTTGATGACATAAACCTTATTGGAACTCCTATAGAACTCCAAAAGGCAATTGATTATTTAAAGAAGGAATTCGAGATGAAAGATCTCGGAAAGACAAAATTATGTCTTGGTTTGAAAATTGAACATTTGGCAAACGGAATTTTTGTTCATCAATCTACCTACATAGAAAAGGTACTGAAACGGTTTTACATGGATGGAGCACATCCATTAAGTACTCCGATGGTTGTTCGATCACTTGATGTGAATAAGGATCCATTCCAACCTCAAGAAGAGAATGAAGAGCTACTTGGTCCTGAAGTACCATATCTTAGTGCAATTGGTGCACTAATGTATCTTGCTAATACAACAAGGCCCGACATAACTTTTTCAGTTAATGTCTTGGCAAGATATAGCTCTGCTCCCACAAGGAGACATTGGAATGGAATCAAACACATATTGCGGTACCTAAAAGGGACTACCGATATGGGCTTATTTTATGGCAACAATTGCAGTCCCGATCTTGTTGGTTATGCTGATGCTGGGTATTTATCCGATCCACACAAGGCTCGGTCTCAAACAGGTTATGTGTTTACCTGTGGAGGCACTACCATATCTTGGCGATCGACTAAGCAATCAATTGTGGCTACTTCATCTAATCATGCTGAGATAATTGCTATTCATGAAGCAAGTCGAGAGTGTGTGTGGTTGAGGTCTATAATACATCTTATTCGAGACAAATGTGGTTTGAAATGTGACAAACTACCCACAATTTTGTATGAAGATAATGCAGCATGCATAGCTCAATTGAAAAGAGGATTCATAAAAGGGGATAGGACAAAGCACATTTCACCAAAGTTATTTTCACACATGATCTTCAAAAGAATGGTGATATCAATGTGCAACAGATTCGTTCAAGTGATAATATGGCTGATTTGTTCACAAAATCTCTACCAACGTCAACCTTCAAGAAGCTAGTGTACAAGATCTGGATGCAAATGCTCAAGGATGTGAATTGATGCTCTCATCAGGGGGAGTTAATGCGCGTTGCACTCTTTTTCCCTTACAAGGTTTTGTCCCACTGGATTTTCCTTGCAAGATTTTTAACGAGGCAACCAATAGGCGCATTTCTAAACATGTGTACTCTTTTTCCTTTTCTAGAATTTTTTTTCCATTGGGTTTTCTTTTAGTTAAGGTTTTAACGAGGCATATTATCTGTTGAATAGACATTCAGGGGGAGTCTTATAAATAGAATCCTATTTATGGTGAATGTCCATATTTAGAGAGATTCTAGGATTTATTACTTGGTGGCTAAGTCACCATCTCCCTATAAATAGAGGGTTCTATTCCATTGTAATTCATCCCAAAAAATTCAATAAGAATTTCCCCTCTCTCTTTCTGTGCAATATTGTTCTTCTTCTTTTATTGTTTCATAACATTTTAATAATTTTTAGTCCAACAAAATATGAATTTACAAACTACTTTAGTAAAATGTAGGTGCGGTTTGATATTTCACATAAAGATAAGTAGCAGTTGAAATTATAACTACCTGTTTATCCTCGAAGAGCTCCTGAGCTTGGGAGTTCTGTTAGTTTTGAGGTCCGAATGCGTTTGACAATGTCCTCCTCAGCTCTTCCTCTTCCTTTCTCGTCCTCAACTTTCTCCCAATCCCCAGCTTCTTTAACCTTAACCCATCACCCAAACTTCTGTTCTCTACTCCACGGCAACACTCTCACCGACGAACAACAATGCACTGTAAAAAACGAGTCCAAACCCAGAACAATTCGTTACCGTTTAGGCGAACTTTGCAGACAAGGCCAACCCCATCTCGCACGCCAACTGTTCGACACAATTCCTCAACCGAGTACTGTCCTATGGAACACAATTATCATTGGTTTTATCTGTAACAACATGTCCCATGAAGCCATTTCATTCTATTCCCGATTGAAACATGTGGGTTCATCGACATGTGATCAGTATACTTATTCTTCTGTTCTCAAAGCTTGCGCTGAGACGAAACAGATTCTTGTAGGTAAAGCCGTGCACTGCCACATTCTTCGCTCGGGTATTCACCCTAGTAGGATTGTGTGTAATTCTTTGTTGAATATGTACTCCACTTGTCTCGGATTCGAAAATGGTTCTCATTGTGATTTAGTTGAAAGAGTGTTTAGAACTATGCGTAAAAGAAATGTTGTTGCTTGGAATACCATATTTTCGTGGTATGTTAAAAGGAAGAGGTTTTCAGAAGCAGTTAGGTGTTTTGTTATGATGATGAGAATAGGCATTAAGCCGACTGTTGTTAGTTTTGTTAATATTTTTCCAGCTGTCTCTGAAATAGGGGATGTTAGAGTCGCTGATGTTCTTTATGGTTCGCTTGTGAAATTGGGTAATCAATACGTAAATGACTTGTTTGTTGTTAGTGCTGCGATTGTTATGTATGCTGATCTTGGTTGCATTGATTTGGCGAGCAGAATATTTGAGAATAGTTTTGAAAGAAATACAGAGATTTGGAACTCTATGATTAGCGGGTACATTCAGAACAATTTTCCTTTTAAAGCACTTGATCTCTTTCTTGGAGCTGTAGAAGCAGAGGATGGTGTTCCTATTGATGATGTGACATTTGTATCCGCTCTTACGGCAACTTCACAGTTGCAGCATTTGGAGTTTGCTCAACAGCTACATGCATGTCTGATAAAGAAATGCATGGATTCACAGGTTATTTTGCTAAATGCTATGGTTGCCACATATTCTAGGTGTAACCGTGTTGGTGATTCCTTTAAAGTTTTTAGTGGAATGGAGGAAAGAGATATAGTGTCGTGGAACACCATGGTGTCTGCTTTGGTACAAAATGGACTTGACGATGAGGCTTTGATGCTAGTATATGAGATGCAAAAGCTGGGGGTTGCAATTGATGCTATAACAATTACTATTCTGCTTTCTGCGGCATCAAATCTCAGGGACAGGAAAATAGGTAAACAGACCCATGCTTATCTTCTGAGGCACAATATTCAATTTGAAGGGATGGAAAGTTATCTGATAGACATGTATGCCAAATCTAGCATGATTAGAGAAGCACAAGCAATATTTCAGTCAAACTGCACAAATTATAAAGATCAGGCCACATGGAATGCTATGATTGCTGGAAACACTCAAAATGGATTAATTGAACAATCCTTTGTGGTCTTCAAGGAGATGCTGGAGCAGAATGTGAAACCGAATGCTGTTACCTTAGCATCACTTCTCCCAGCATGCAGTCAGTCAGGAAGTATAGCAATAGGCAATCAGCTACATTGTTTTGCAATTCGCAATTTGTTTGAGAACAATGTTTATGTTGTCTCGGCTTTGGTAGACATGTATTCAAAATCTGGCAGCATTCATTATGCTGAAAGCATTTTTCTAAAATCCCCTGAGAAGAACTCTGTGACATACACGAATATGATTTTGGGATATGGCCAGCATGGGATGGGTAAAAAAGCTCTTGCGCTGTTCTACTCTTTGCGGGAGAATGGTTTAAAACCAGATGCTGTTACCTTTGTAGCAATCTTGTCTGCTTGCAGCTACACTGGATTGGTTGATGAAGGTCTTCAAATATTTGAGCTGATGGACGAAGAATACGGGATTCAGCCCTCAGCAGAGCACTATGCTTGTGTGGTTGACATGTTAGGAAGAGTTGGACGGTTGGATGAAGCTCATAATTTTGCTAAACAGTTGGGCGAAGAGGGTAATGTCTTGGGAATATGGGGATCACTCCTTGCTGCCTGCAGAGTCCATAGAAATTTTGAATTGGGGAAAATTGTTTCCAGTAAGCTGCTTGAATTAGAGGGGAGTGACAGAATATCTGGTTATCATGTTCTGCTTTCAAATATATATGCAGAGGAAGGAAACTGGCAGTCTGTCGATAACGTAAGAAGAGGAATGCGCAAAATGGGATTGTCAAAGGAGGTTGGATGTAGTTGGATTGGTACTTCTGGCTATCCAAGCTGTTTTGTGTCTAGAGATAGGAAGCATCCTCAGAGCGACATGATATATGATATGTTGGGTCATTTAACCATCAATATGAAGGATGTTGGTTATAAGCCTAACCTTGAACTAATAGAAGAGTGGATGTATGGGCTACAAGAATAAAAAGGTATTTTAGTTCATCCACTATGTACCTCTGTATTGAAGACCTTTGTGGACAGGATACTGTAGTTTATCAGCAACCAGCTTGGCCTTTGAGATTTGAGGTAATGAATTTTTCTTTAGTTCTTTGTTTAGTTTTTTCTTTTGAATAATGGCTTTTACATTACTGTACAAATTGTCAAAACTTGGAAATTCAGTTAGTGAAACATATATATGTTGCTTTATTAAGACAGATCAGTCAAGAAAATCCAGTCACCATTTTGGTAGTAAAGAAGGAGTACGTAATAGCAAAGAAAGGATCCAATCCAAGATTACAACTTCTTTCAAGCTATCAATTTGACTGAAGCACATTTAAATTAGGTGCCCGGTTACTTTCTTTTGCATAACCTATGCTTGTTTTGCAGTTGTGCTTTAGAATATTGTTAAGATGGATAGTTTTTGATATAGAATGCTCTGAGTAGTTGATTAAAGGATCAAAAAGAGTTGTAATGTTGGAATCTGATCATCTTTGCAAGTTCATGGGCGTTATTACTACGGATCCAAATGGCTGTGATAACCGCTCGCTAATGTTGGTCCAGATAACGATACTTAGTGAATATCAATGGAGTTGGCATAAATGGAGCTTTTCATTTGTGAAGCTGCAATAAACTCTATAGATAAGATAAATCTCTGAAAATATCTTTATTTGACGGTTGACTTAAGACACTGGCAAACAAAAGATTTCTATATTAGGTCCAGTTCTAGAATTAGTAAGGGGTTTTGTTGGCCAAATATGCTTATAGACTATCTCAATCAATGAGGTTATGAGTCCATATTATTTTTATTTGCCTTATTAGGTTCTTCAACATGGTTGCCTACGAGCTGCTTGTGGCAACTTAAAGTTAATTATTCTTCTTCAGTTGCCAGAAGTGACAAAGGGCATCATCTCTTGAAGTTTTCTCCTTCCACAAAAGATAAATTATGTGGAGATCAGTTGTACAGCAATGTGATTCACTAAAGCAAATGCATGAGTTTGTTCTGCATATGTTGATCTTACCTGCTCATTTACAAGTTGAGGAAGGTCTTACTAACTTCATTTTTGCTGCATGTCTGATTAGATATTGTTAATCAGACTAGCTAAATAGGACACAATGGAAGTAAAAGATCCATATAGGTGATATCTACTAGTTGGGAATAGGTTTTGGACTTGCTAGAGATCTTCTACTATTATTGTTATTATTAATACTGTTTTATACACACACACACACACACACACACACACACACACACACACACACACATATATATATATATATATATATATATATATATATATATATATATGTATATATGTATATATATATATATATATGTATATATGTATATATGTATGTATAACTTATTTTTCGCTTTTATTTTATTTGGTATAATGATGACATGAGTTGAGCTTAAATGGAGAAGTGAGGATTCATATAGCCGACCCCAACTTGTTTGGTACTGAGGCATAGTTGTTGTTGTCTGATCATTTCTTTTTTAAATCTAGGGTGCTCTTGAGAGTTTTCTGGAAGATAATACAGATGCTCAACTTGCAGATTGATCAACTGTTCCTTTGATGTGCTTTTCAGGTTAATTGTTGAGACATTTGAAGATGAGTTCTAATGGCATGCTGTGCTTAAGCTTCACATTATAAGATGATTGGAAGCGCTTTCAGGGTACCATGTTGAGTCTTATCCTGCGCATAAGAAGATTGTTGATCCATCTTGCTACTGCGCATCTGACGCTAATCTGGTGACGTAGGTATGTTGGTTTATGGATGGTATGTTTGATGTTTCCAACTATAGGGACACTGGCGGCTCATCAAGAGGAAAATTTTCATTTCTTACTAGATTTTCAGAAGAATGAAATGACGGGATCGTCCTGGTGAGGAATCTCACTAGGCAATTAATGACTGAAGAAGAGCCGATCAAATTGGTGGTTATAATTTTAAGCAGTAAATTTGTTGTAAGGCCATTTGCTGGCATATTCAGTTATTTTCTGATGAATAAGCTTAGAAGAAGAAATTTACAGAAAAATAATTCTTTGTACAATATGCACAACAATTTGAAATATTGTCAAAACCTAGAGGCAATGTCTTCTCTTGAGCTGACACCAGGCGCAAACAAGGGATTGTCAGCTGATGATAGAAGTTGTTCCCATAAAGGGCAGCTGTCAATGATATATTTGCTCTGTAACTTGCTGACGGTGGAGTAGCCATGATATTACTAGGACTGAGAAGGTGTCATACAAACCTTGTCCTCAATATTCTTTTATGTCAACTATTGAGTTGTTGCCAGCATGAGTCCTACAATTGGACCTTTCACCTCCTATTTGCTATGGTACCAATAAGGTTCATTCATATTTTTCAAGTCCATGAATTTATTCTTTTGCTGATCAAGGGATAACATATTTTATTTAGGTTGCAAGAGAACATAACATGTGGATTTGGAAGATGACATGTAGCGGAGTGTTCCTCAATCTATGACAACGTGAACGCGAAGGCCTTCGTCAGGTTAGTCTTTTCATGCTGGTAATATACTTTTCATAGTTTAATGTCTTACTCATGTTTCGTCTCTTCTTTTTTTCGTTAGTCTTTGATGAGATCGATGATACTGTAAGCTTATGTGAGCTTGTATCTATCTGCTTACTGCTGGGCAATACAGTAATAGTTTTTACTTTCAAGTCTTTCAGGTTCCTTTTGTATCTCGGGTTTGGTACTTGAATCGCAGCTCAGTGAGGATGATCCTATGGCTGTGGCAGAGGGGTCACTAGCACTGGTCAAGAGCAAGATTTCGATGCTGTTTGGAGGGGAGAGCCGGTTCACGAATTTTTTGGTGGAAGCAGATCTCCTGATGGACTTTCTGCGGAGGAATAAAAGGATATCTGTTGGCATACATTCATCTTGGTTCTTTTGAATGCTCTAGTACCACCTGATCGGTCTAATTGTCACCTTTGATCTTCACCCTTGCATTGTCTTGTTGTGCAATGCAACAACCTTTACTAACAAGAAACCACCAGATATCCCAGAAGTTCACCTTCCAGAGGAGCCAAAGCCTGCCTTGAGATCCCTTCTGCTCTGCGGATTGAATTAACCATGCTCTTACAGTGTTGCATGAAATTGCATCTGGGAGAGATCTGAAGAAGTTCCTCGCCGTCATTGCTGATCTATGGGTCTTCTCAGTTGTGAGCAATTGCTGCAACTTCTTGACACTGTTTTACATATGTCAGTGCAATTTTTCTGTGATCTTATGTTCCTTTTGTATTTGCTATATCTTCTTAACTGATACACTTTTTCATGGTCTTCCTCCTAGTGAACCCGCATATGTAGTCATTCATACAGTTCCTTTTTTCACAAGTATGACGATAAAGTGGATCCATTCGCTGAGAAAGCAGTGCAGGAAATCAAGAGAATATATGCTGTCTTTGATGCCAAGGTTTTGAGCAAAACTCCCAAAGGACCATTACAAGATAAAAAGAGGGCATAGATGTGTTGAGCGGGAGATTTAGGTAGGTGTGTTTTACGCATGAACCTGTGTTATTTTTAATAAGAGGACTGTGAATTCATGAACGCCTATCCTAGTAGTGCTAATTCTGACTCACTGTAATGGTAGTAGTGTTAGCAGTATCAATTCATACCTGTTGGATGTTTGAAAGGTTTAGTATGGCAGTAATTAGTCCAGTGTTTGAGACTTGAGATCAGGGAATTAGAATTCTGAAATCTGTACATTTTCTTTAGTTCGAAGATGCTTAATCACTGCAGTTTTGTTGCTGAATCCCATAAATGCTTGTAGTGATTCACTAGCTTAAACATGATTTAAATAGGAAATTTGACTTCAAAATTAGTAGTTGTTTGATTTAATGAATCTGAATTGTTCATTTGTTACAAAATTTGTTAAGCCTGGTTTTGAAATAAGTTCAGCATTTGAAACCCAACTGAGGCCCAGCTGTGGTTGGGCCCGTCTTTGAACTAATGGAATGCAACAAACCAGCTGCCAAGCGAACGAAAATGGGCCAGTTCTTAAGGGCCCAAAATATTGAGCGGTTTTCAGCTAAGGCCCAACGTGAGGCAGCTTCCTATAAAAGCTGGCTGAAGTTTCCTCAGGCCTGGGCCAAATTTTCAAGGCCCAAAATGCTGGAGGCTGGAATTCCTTTAAGATCATTAGGATTAATTTTGTAACATAAATTCGGGTTTTCAAGTTAGGTAGCGGGCTCAAACTAAGAGGTTTTTCCTTTTGTTTGAATCCGGACTTGAACTTGAGACCCGGATTTTATAATTAACTAAGGCTCTTTAGAGACAAAATTAAATAGAATGAAAGTTGTCTTACTTGTCTGTTTTTGCAACTTTGTTGCCTTTTCAAGGGTCAACTTTGGGTTAGAATGAAAGTTGTCTAGATTAGTCTATAGGCCTTGTATCATTGCATTTGTTAGCTGAAGTTTCTCAACATATTAAGATAACAGAAGACTCTATCTGCTTATGCTTGCCTGGGATACCAGAATGGTAAGATACCTTTCTGGGTAAATTTTGTTGGTCCACCTGCTAGGGCTCTTGGTTTTAACTCTGCATATATCAGTATAATGCAGAGCAGTAATGCCCTCATAAACTCCGCAGCTTTCTTCTGCTTCACGGTCCCTGTTGACCGTTATTTATTTGCAGCCCAAGCTTCATTTTTGCCGTTTCATTGGGTGGAACTTCTCAGTCTACTCATTTCTATTTTTCTTTTTTCTTTTCCTTCTTTCTAAGCTTTTGTTTATTCTGAAAGTGATGTGCAGTGTTTACTGATATAAGTAGCTTGTTTGACAAAAAAGTTCATCAGGACAATGCTATGCCATTTTGCTTGCTTATGGTTCTCCTCCATTACATAGGTTGTTGCGACAAACAACTCGAAGTGATAGATTCATCTACAAACAACTTGGAGTAGAGGGGCACCGGTGGCAATTCCTGGTGCTGAATATTAGGATTAGAGATTAATTAGTGTCTAACCATTTTACATAATTCATGGTTAAGTATTACTTTTTCCCATTATTTAACACCTCTAACTAACCAAATGCTGCATTAGCTATGCGATTATCTTTTTCTTATATGATCAATGTGGATGATGATAGCTGTGTAGCAGGATGAATTCAATAATAAAGAACACTGAAGAAATAATGGACAAAAGTAATGAGAAATGCAATAATAAAGAACACTGAAGAAATAATGGACACAATGTATAAAAGGGTGATTGAGAGCCTTTAAGTGAGAAGAAAGTTTGATTTCCAGAAGTTGGATGCTGCTGAAGATGGTCTTGATTCCCTTTTATAGTGGTCAGAAGTAGTTGGAGAAGAGGGTGGATACCAAATATATTGAGGCCGTGGTGCGTCATTGTTTTTGAGGTTTGATTTAGCCTAGCTAGATGATGCGTAAGCCATTACTACTGATGAGTCGAGCTACGTTTGCAAGTTGGCTGAGTTGGAATTATTTATGGGTTAACTCGTGCTAGCTAGTTAGACTTGCTCAGTCGGAATCTAGCGCACAAAAGATGATGGAAGGAATTTGGCCACTACAATCATCTAAATGTTGCATTAGTTAGTTATACTTATACAAGATGCTCTCTCCGGCATGAGCGAACCCTTAGGAACTGGTTAAGAATGGGCGGCACTATTCTTATTCTCTCTAATCAAACACTATGTTACTTTATATTGAATCTAAACAAGGATTATTTTTCCTAATTTCTCCCACCAGACCGACAAGCTGCACTATGTAAGAATATTGCTTGCAATGCTTGTGTTTTATTCCCCGCGTTTCACCTTCAATATCTAATATGACTTCATGCGAAAATTAAAAGCGTATTTGATATTTTATTGTCCATTAAAAGTGGTGGATTACATGTAAACATTTTTTTCCTTACATAAGAAGGTAGAGAAAAAGTTGATAGAGAAGATTACAAGTGTCGCACTTCAATTGTTATACATATTATATGCTTATATATTTCTTTATGAAAAATGAAGATAATTTTTAGATATTCAACTTGAAATAGATGGAGTAGTTTGAAAGTAGATTGTAGCAAAAGGAGGAATTTTTTTTCTTGCAAAACGTTATAAATAACATAAAATCCTAAATATTGCTAACACTACTAATCTTGAGTTTCAATCACAAATTTGTTTCTCAATGTACTCGTAGCAACGACAAAAATATTGGCCACCAATAGCTACATAATCGAATTGAAAAGTATCAGTCGCCTTTTACAAGTTTAAACTAAGAACGTGATAGATTAGCATCCTCTAATAGTAACAAACTTCCATTAAAGTACACAATCATCATTTTATCAGAAAGGTGCCAAAATATTAATTATTTAGAACAAGAAAATCTCATACTTTATGTTACATGAACTCGTTTACAAGTAGGTATGAGATGCATTGTGTGTACTCTTTGGTAAGAGTAAGCACAATTTTTCGCTAATTTTTAAAGAATTAACGCGACCAATACAAGTGACAAATTATGTATACAAAGTATCAAATTGCTGCTTTAAATGAACATTTTCTTGGTCTACAAGATAAATTACATATGCGGCAACAATCCATAGTGCTATCCAATTATTCCTTCATTCCAATTTATGTGATATAGTTACATTAACACATAATTTAAGAACAGAAATAATTTTAAAAAATATATATATGGTCTTAAACGTGTCGTAGCATATGTTCGGTTATGGAACTTTTAACACGTGTGACCTTAAACATGATATTTTTATATTTGTGTGGTTGTAAAAAAAAATTCATAAGATAAAATGAGAAGTCTAAAATTAATTGTTTCTAAATATAAAAATATACTATTATTTTTTTAAAAGAAGAATAATCAAATAAAAAGTTAATTGATTGTTTCAATTTTTCTTTTTAGTATAACTATTTCGTATACGAAAAAGGGCCAAATACCCCCCTGGACTTTACGATAAGGTCTATATATAACCCTGGTTAAAAGTTTAGCCCATCACCAACCTTGCCGTTACACTATTGGCCTAGATACCCCATTTGTTTTAAATGGTTGCCACAGTGGATAAGTTATCCACTCAAAATATTACACGTGAAAATTAATATACACACAAACATTTTATTTTAATGCCCATCCCTACCCATTAACCCTACCCGTTACCCGACCTGTAAGTTTGTACCCGTCTCTTAATTAACCCTACCCTTTTCTTCTCAATCTCAACAAGGAACTCACAGAGCTGGTGCTAATTCCGGTGCAAATCTGGACAACCAAGTAAGGGTTAGTGTTCCCATCATCTTTCACCATTCAATTCCCAAAATATGAGCCAGGGATTTTCGAGTTCATCATATGATTCGAGGAGGAAATGCTGTTTTGGAGTTGCTGCTAGCCAATTCACTGATTGGACTCCAAATAATGCTGGCAGATGATTTAACAAGTGTTCAATGCCTAAGGTAAATTTTATAAGAATCGTTTGTATATTTTTGTTTAGGTAAATAATGCCGGCAGACAAAAATTATCGATAATTTTATTGTAATTGTTGCGCAGGGACAGAAATGTAAGTTTTGGGAATGGGTAGATGATGAACTTACTCTTAGAGTTACAACACTGATCAGTAACTTAAAGAATGAAAATGAAGCTCTTAGACGAGAAAGGAATCTTCTGGTGATGAAGGTTGTCGAGATTGAAAGCGTCTTAGCAGGGGATGTTGCAAAAATTGAAGATTTCAAGGAATTAGATAATGTTAAAGGAGAAGATGATGTTTCTAAGGAAAAAATTGATGGAGGTTTAGTGTTTGTGAAGGAAAGTAGTCCGAAAAAATGGAATATCATTGGTATGGTATGGTGTTGCTTCGTTGAGTTTATGTGTGCTTGGATGATGAAATAGCTAACTTAAGCTCAACCAAAGTTTAGGTGTATTTGACATATTTAAGTGATTATGTAGCCGATGTTCAAACAAGATTTATGTATAATTGACATGGTTAAGGTTTAATTTATGTTTTATGTTTTGGAATGAAATTTATGTTTTGGAATGAAGTTTAAGTGATTATGTAACCTATGTTCAAACATGTATAACTTATTTTCAAACATGTATAAGTTTAACCGGCTTCTCTTTTTCCTTCGGTTCTGGTAGACTATCCCTCCTTTTGATATAGGGATATTTGATTGCCTTCACTTCTATTCCCACTTCCCTTGTAGTCACTATATATACCTTGTTCTGGTGTGTGTATTCAACTGTTCATGTGTTGGTAAGGAGTAAATTTTGAAATGTTTTCTGCAAGCTGCATTTTACATTGTAAAAGGCCCTTTGACTTTCATAAGGACTAAACTTTTGAAAGGAATTTCTAAAAGGTGAAATGTAAAATGTAAAAAGCTCTTTGATTTTCAAATGAAAACATCTAACCATTTACAGACAAGAAGATTGGTTACCACTGTTCAACCAGATCCAACAAGCAGCAGAATACAACATGGAACATTAACACTGAAACTTCTTGTCTGTAAATAACACTGAAACATTAACAAGCAGTAGAATACCACTGGTAATAACATGGAACATTACACTGAAATTGAACAACTGTTTTGCAGAATTCAACAAGCAGCAGAATACAAAACAGGGCACATAGGCCTCAACAAGCAGCAGAAACTTAACCAACCCCATAACAGCCTTAGCAAAAACTTAACAGCAGAAACTTAACAGCTGTTTTGCAGAATACACAACTAACTAAACTTAACCAATACCATGCTTAACCATCAGAAACTTAACCAACCCCAAAAAATGGTTAACTGTTGTTTGTTAACTAACTAAACATAATTGTTTAATAACCAATCACAACAAAAAACATAACAATTGTCTTCAAAGAAGATCTTCATCATCAAGTGCAACTCGTTTGCCTTTGCCCTTTGTTGCCATCATCTTGATATTTCTCTTTCTTGCCTCAAGTTGGACTTGGCTTGATGAGATTGCAGCTTTTCCCTTCCATGTCAGCTTAGTTGGAGAATAAGGATGATTGGTAGGTGTTGAAGCCCCAGTGTGATCTCCAACAAACTTAATTTTCCTTACACCAGTAGTAGGTCCTCTTAGGTAACCCCTCTCAATCCTTGATTGTGTTTCTGAAACAATCATTGGCCTAAGTGGAGGATCTTCTTCATTGTCAACTTCCGGACCATATGGTGTAAGCTCTTGGGTGGCAGCAAATGGTCCAACATCAGCATTGCAGCTTGCAGCTTGGGTGGCAGCAAATGGTCCAACATCTTCATTGTCACTCTCCATTGCAGCATCTTCTTGAGCTGCAGCAGCCTTAGGCTATTAACAAGTAAAAAAAAATCAAGTCAATTTAAGTAGTATTGTTAATCAATCAAACAATATGAAAAAATATTACCTTGTAACAACCCCTTGCATTGTGGTTTGGCTCACCACAATTACTACATGTCATTTGTGTCCCCTTCCTTGATTGACTCCACTGCCCTATCATTTTTCTTGCCTCATCTGGTTTCCTATTTCTTTTCACTTTGGGTCTGCCAACTTGCTTCACAGTATCAGGAGGTAACATAGCTTATGAAGGTTCAACTTTCCAGAATTGCCGACCCCTAACAGGCTGAAGCTTTTCCTTATATGTTAGCAAGTATGCTTCTTTACTATACCACTAATGGATTCACCATCAGGCTCTACTCTCTTATGCATCATTGCCTTTATTGCATGAGGGCAAGGAATGCCAGATAAATTCCATAACCTACATGTACACCTTCTCTGTTGTAGATTGATAGTGTGTCTATCAATTCCTTCAGGCACTTCATATCCCCAATCTCCATTGAACATGACTTTACAGTCATGTGATATTCCCCTCCAATCACTATACAACTTCAAGCAAGCTGGACTATATTCTGCATTCCAACTTCTCACCTTAGCCTCATTGTCTCCTAACAACACCATCACTTTCACTCTTATGTCCTCCAACATTTTGATAATTGGTTTTCATCTAGCCTTAAGAATCCATGCATTAAATGACTCAGTGAAGTTGTTATCAACCATCATATTCTTATTTCACCATCATAACAACTTTCTCATTTCACCACTTAGTTTTTTGCACCAATTGATCTCAATATGACTCACACAGTACCTGTGGTTAGCCTCAGGAAGTACTGTGCTAACAGCATCCAACAAGCCCTGTGAAATGAATCAAAAACAGAAAATGAAAGAAATATTAGACTATTAGTGCAAACCATCATATACTTTAAAATATATAATGAAAGAAAATCAGAACTAATTACCTTTTGCATATCTGATATGAATGTGATTCCTGCACCAGTTTTAAGCTCCAAAGACAACTTCAACAGCTCCATGAACCAACTCCAAGTCCTGCTTGTTTCCTTGTCCACCACAGCCCATGCTAGTGGGTAGAAATGATTCATGGAATCTTGTCCTAATGCAACCAATAGCTAACCCTTGGTTCTACCCTTTAAGAATGTACCATCTACTCCAATTAATGGTCTCAAACCATTTTTCCAGCCTTGCTTCAAAGCATTAAAGCATAAGTACATTCTCAAAAAATTTCTCTTACCTTCTGCTAGTGCATCTTTGGAGATATTTATGACTACATCACTTCCCGGATTAGACAATCTAAGTTCTTGGCAGTATGCCTCAAGTTCGTTGTAGTCATCTATAAAACTACTCTCTAGTTTCTGAAGAACCAAATTCATAGCCCTTTTCAATTTGGATCTACTCACATTCAACTTCAAATCATGTTCAAGCTCACCTCTCATATCTTTAATCATGTATTTAGGGTTATTTTGGACCTTACTCTTAAAATACTGAGCTAATGTGGCATAATCAGCTCTAGGATTCTTAAAGGCATCATCACATGTGTGTATATCCTTCCAAGTTTTAATCGTGAACCCACCAGTTTTCCCATCTTCAGAAATTAGACACCTAAAGGGACACCCTTCATGACAACCATACCTGGTTCTTACTTTTTCACATTTAATCAATTTCAAAGCTTTTTTTTTAGCTAAAGCATAGAAATTTACAGCCTTCCTGCCTTCATTCATGTCCTTAAATGACATACCTAGCTTCAACTCCTTATAGTTTTCCAACCTATCATCTACAACCCTCCTCCTTTCATTGCTAATACCCTCCATTTCATCAGAATCATACTCCCCACCATCTGAAGGTTCATATTCACCACCAGAACCAAGACTATGTTCACAATCTGTACCAACCTCAACATCTACATGATATGTTTCTGTATGGTCTATGATATGTGGAACAGAAACAGTGGACTCACTCTCATCAACATCAAAGAAATTTAAGACCTTGAATTTGTTACATAATAAGCTAAGAAGCGCCCTAATACTCTCATCACCTTCTACCAAATAGTACTTACCCGAAGGCCCAACCACTAACAATTGTTTAACTTTGACAAACCCTAATCTAGAGGTAAACTCATCACATATATCCTTATAACTCAATAAGTCAGGATCAAATGATGTCCATAAGTGCACAAGTTCCTCACAGTATACTAGGTCAGGTGAAAATACCCATTTACCCCCATAGTTGAACACAATATCAACCTCTGAAACCATCATTCGAAAGCTAGAAAAAAAAGGAAACAATAAAAACAACGGTAAAGGGACCACATCAGAAAATATAGGTATAAAGATAAAGCATGGAATAAAAAAACTTAAAAGCAAATCTGATTTCGGGACAGCCGACCCACCAAATCCCAACAAAAAATATGAGAATAAACAAAAATCCAGCAATAAGCAAACATATACGGATACAGATAAAGCATGGAATAAAAAAACACTAAAAGACAAATATGATTTCGGGACAACCAAAGACCCACCAAATCCCCAACAAAAACACGAGAATAAACAAAATTCAGCAATAAACATACATATATAATGCTTTTAAACAGACAAACATTAACTCGACTAAATCACATGTTAAAACGATTTTAATCCTAAAACCTAGACCCAACAGTAAAATGTAACAAAAAAGAAGCTAAAGAAACTTACCTTGACAAGAAGATCTTCTTTAATATGGGGGTATGGAGTTTTAGCAGCACCCACCTTCGATTGGATTCCTTCGCATTAGCAGAAAGATGGTGGAATTTTGGGCGGAGTCGATGATAATGGGGTATGGACTTTGGTAATTGTTTTTACCCAAGCGGACGAAATGAGTAGGGTTAATTAAGAGACGGGTACAAACTTACGGGTAGGGTTAATGGGTAGGGATGGGCATTAAAATAAAATGTTTGTGTGTATATTAATTTCCACGTGTAATATTTTGAGTGGATAACTTATCCACTGTGGCAACCGTTTAAAACAAAGGGGGTATCTAGGCCAATAGTGTAACGGCAAGGTTGGGGATGGACCAAACTTTAACGAGAGTTATATATAGACCTTATCGTAAAGTCCAGGGAGGTATTTGGCCCTTTTCCGTTTGGTATATATCCCGAACCTACTTATGGATTAGTTTTGATTCGTTCGAGGTAAGTATGACTTATTTTATTTGTTTATTGAAGTTGCTTTGTCGCTCAATCTTTTGCAATAATTACTTAAAGTCCTAGTGTCCTACCTATTAAAATTGCCTTCAACTACTTATAATGCATTCTATTCTATTCTACACTCCGATAATATAATGTCTTCAATAAGGTTAATTTATAGTCGTTCCATTAATAAACTCTCTAGCTTCTCAACTCTCATCAATTGTTCACCAAAAGAAACACTTGACACTAAAACATGCATTGAGCTTATAAAGACATGCAAATCCATAACAAAACTCAAACAAATCCATGCCCAAATCATCATCCTCAATTTCCACAAACACATTGGCATTTTACACAAGCTTTTAGCTTTTACAACTGATACACTCCAAGGAGGAGACTTTAATTACGCCAAGAAAATTTTTAGTTGTTGTGAGAACCGCACATTGTTCATTTACAATGTAATGATTAAAGGATACGTGAAAAAGGGTCAATTTAAAGAACCCCTTTTCTTGTTTGATGAATTGAGAATAGGTGGCTTGTCTCCTGATAATTTCACGTACCCATTTGTGTTTAAAGCTATTGGCGAGTTGAAAATGGTGAAGGGAGGTGAAAAGCTTCATGGGTATGTGTTGAAATCTGGTGTTTGGTTTGATAACTATGTTGGTAATTCTGTTATGGATATGTATGGTATGTTTGGTTGTGTGACGAGTTTGAACAAAGTGTTTGATGAAATGACTCACAGAGATTCGGTCGCATGGAATATATTGATTTCTGGATTTGTGAGATGTGGTAGGTATCAGGATGCTGTTGGGGTTTACATGAAGATGCGGGAGGAAAGTGGTGTTAAGCCTGACGAAGCCACAGTTGTGAGTACTTTGTCAGCTTGCACTGCATTGAAAAGCTTGGAACTTGGTAAAGAAATTCATCGATACGTTGTTGAAGAGCTTGGGTTTAGCGTTATTATTGGGAATGCATTAGTGGACATGTATTCTAAGTGTGGATTCTTGATGGTGGCTAGGCAGATTTTTGATGATATGCCAACGAAAAATGTTATATGTTGGACTAGTATGGTTTCTGGGTATGTTAACCGCGGTCAATTGGATGAAGCTAGAAAACTTTTTGAGAGGAGTCCGGTAAGGGATCTAGTTCTGTGGACAACTATGATTAATGGCTATGTGCAATTCAATCGTGTTGATGATGCAATGGATTTGTTTCGTTCGATGCAAATGCAAAGAATTAAACCTGATAAATACACATTGGTTGCCCTTCTCACTGGTTGTGCTCAGATAGGAGCCTTGGAACAAGGGGAATGGATTCGTGATTACATGAAAGAAAACAAAATAGCTATCACTGCAGTTGTTGGTACGGCCCTTATAGAGATGTATGCAAAGTGTGGTTGCATAGAAAAATCAATGGAAATATTTGATGGATTAAAAGAGAAAGATACTGCATCATGGACTTCAATTATTTGTGCGTTAGCCATGAGCGGGAACACGAGGAAAGCACTGGAACTGTTCTCACAAATGGAACAAGCTGGATTTTGCCCCGATGATATCACTTTTATCGGAGTGTTGAGTGCATGCAGCCATGGGGGCTTGGTAGAGGAAGGCCGCAGGTATTTCCACTCAATGAGTAGGATTTATGGGATTCAGCCAAAGTTAGAACATTATGGTTGTCTGATTGACCTACTTGGTCGTGCTGGGCTCTTAAGAGAAGCTGAAGAAACGATATCTATGATACCGAAAAAAGACAATAAGATTATAATTCCAATATATGGGGCTTTGCTCAGTGCCTGCAGAATTTACGGAAGAGTTGATGTCGGTGAACGTGTGGCTAAACTGCTTATGGAGATTGAATCTTATGATTCTAGCACTCATACGCTTCTGGCAAACACCTATGCATCTGCTGGCAGATGGGAAGATGTATCAAAGGTCAGAGGAACTATGCGAGATTTAGGTGTTAAGAAGTCACCTGGGTGCAGTTCAATTGACGTCAATGCCAATGTGTATGAGTTCATTGTTGGGCATTAAGACCACCAAAGGCCTTTGTGGCACTAGTGTTCCACAGAAGTCATGGGTGATCATTGATCCGATGCTTCGGGCGAAACCAATTTCTAGGGTGTGACGGGCAGTGTGTGCAGGGTCCAGGTATATATTCACCGCGGCATACTGATCCGTGATTACTGTCGGTTCCAATTAGATGATTTGGAAGCGGTTTTAAAGGTACTGTACTGAGGCTCATCCTGCTATAAGAAACTCCGAGATCGATCTCGCAAGTCCTAGATAAAAAGATGGCATACCTTTGGTAGTAGTGGTTGGTATAAGGGTGAATACATCTGCATTTCAAGTATAATGACATCAAGATAAACAACTGTACGGATGCCAAAGGAGATGGATAGAAGTCGCAACGAGCTAAGATGGTTTCATGATGCACTGGATCCACAACCTTGCTGTGGGTGTGTTATCGAGAACCATGATGGACAATTTTGCAAGCCGGAGGATGGATTGAGGGCTAAAGGGAACGAGCTTCAGAGGCAAAACCATTTTGCCTTTTCTTGGCAATTTGAAATGAGAGAAATAGAAGATTGTTTCATAGATTCTTGATTAAAAGAAGACTGTTTTATCGGATATGAGTACTAAAATTCTTTTTTGTTTCATTTGAACCTTTAGTGTAAAGAGAAATGTAAACCTTTCCAGCTACTCGGTGAATTTGTACATATAACATTATTGTGTATACCTCTTCCAGCTTCTTGGTGACAAGTTTGAATCACTTTGCTGTGTTATTTTACTGAACTGGTTTTCATGTTGAGTATTCACCCAACTTATGACCTTTTTTCTTCTTTTGAAATATTCTTTCAAGTCAATGATGATTTGTTCTTCATCCATCAAGGAATAACAAGTTCGGGGTGCAAAAAGGAGCATAAGATATGGTTTTGGTGAATGAGATTTTATTGACAAGCTTCCCGAAATCTTGATCCAACAGAAGTCCAGTTTAGCTGATATCGTCTATGGTTAATCGATCATATCATTCCATAAACGAAATCTATTTCTATAGAGAGATCCTCTACATTTATAGATAGAATAGATACTCATGGATAGAGGGATATTTCGTTGATTCTTACTATTTAGCTGGTTTCTGAAGCTGTAGAGTGTCATTTAATCTTATAACTAAATGAGGATTGATCAATGTTTCACCGATGTTCTGTGTTGTTTCTTCGTGCAGGTATATGATGCACTCGCTGTATCCTCTTTACTACCTTGTGCATATGGCTGAGTACTGTAACAGTAAGGTGCAAACTACGGAAACAACCTTGTCTAACTTAAACTGTTACTCCCTCCGTTCACTTTTACTTGTCCACTATTGACTTTGTACACCTCTTAAGAAATAATAAATAAAGTGTAGAATTTACCATGATACCCATATTAATTAGTGTATAGTCTTAATGGATTTGAAGAATGATTTGGAATGAGTAATTAATGTTAAGGGTAAAAGAGGAAAAATAAATTATTTTTGATATGCGAAAAATAACAAGTAAAAATGAAAATTTATTTTTAGAATATTTAACAACTAAAAGTGAACGGAGGGAGTAGCTAATTTTCCAGTTTAACCCTTTCCAGCACCCCTTGCTTTACTCTCATAGTCTCATTCTATGAAGACTTGTATTAGAACCTGATACATATATCCTCTCAAACGCCTGAAGGAGGACATAAACAAATATTATAAAATTAAACATATGAAATTTTGTAAAAAGAAACATCTCAAAGACAAGTACATTTATATACAACAAAAACAACTAAGCCTCAATCTCAAGCCAAGTAAAGGTCAACTATGTGAATTGTCACCATCTATTTAGCTCATTTAGACTCGTCTCCCTACGTTAATAAATAAGTTAGGTTCGCAAAACCTAGAAGTTATCTGCATTTTCTATCGATATACAGAACCCCGTAAATATTGAAAAGACTCATAGCAAATGTTGGACTTATGTGAGCGTACCAACAAGTGCAAGGCATAAATTCAGCTAGATGGTATCGTCTAATTGTCTACCGGTAGGTTAGAGTAGACAAAAAACTTACTTAGACCACAAACGCCGGAAGATAGAGATTATAGTTGGGAACGTCTGTGTTACTCCTAACAGTAAAATTGTGTCTCCTCCGTTGAGCTGATTAGTTGCGATGCTTATGACATTCTTTGAATTTGATTTAGCATATGAATTATTTTATGTGAGGTTATACGATGAGAATATTAAGCAAACTCGCTAGCCCCTAGTTAGGGTGTGATAAACTTGGTATCAAAGTATTGATTTTCTTGTGAGTCATAGACTAATGTCTTAATGGGATCTTTAAAATGAATATGTTGAGCGCCATATCTATAGCCAGTGACTATGTGGAAGGATATTAGACTTTCTAATATACGTCATTTTAGGATTCTTTTAATGTCTATAAGTGTCTAGAGCCAAATAAGCGTATTAACTAAAGATTGTGCTTATGCCATATGACAAGGACCAGATCCGTGGGCAGAGATGTCATGGACGGCTTTCCAGCCATGCCCCATGACCCCTTGGGCGCGCCTCGTGGCGTCCTAGCAAACCTTCCAATGCCTAGCGCCACGGACGGTCCCGTAGTCTTGGCCGCACCAAGTGACAAGAGCGCATGTGTCTCTGTCGCCCCACCGATATCCCTCGCCAGCGCCCAGCCGCAGGTAGATGCCAACAGCGCCGCGCGCAGATAACGCCACGCGCACAGACCGTGATGCCAAAGACAATGCTGCTGACAACGGACCTGTTTTTGCCTTGTAGAAAACTAAGTCCTTCTCATTGTAAATATAGAGTAGTTTTATTTCATATACTTCCATTATGTTTCTCTAGCTTAGTCAAGTCTAGTCTTGTAGCTTTGGTTTATTTTTTTAAGCATTATTAGGGGGGATCAAGCAATCAAACTTTCTAGCAAGCAAACAATTCTCTATACTGGTGTCTCTCCCACTCGACACTGTGTTGCTTTTCTGTAATAGATTCCATTAATGCAATCAAGCTTTCTTTCATTCTCAATTCTCATTTCAGTTCTCTCAATTGCTCTTGACATTGGTTTTTCCGTACGGCACTGACAATCTCGTCTAGCGTATGGAGGGGACCTCAGTTGGCGGACAGTAACTGCACTAACATCAGTTGCTTAGCCTTACGTCGCCCTTCTAAGGAATCTCAGGAAGGCGCCGCGTAACAGTTGGTATCAGAGCCTAGGCTCGCCATCGAACGAGGGAACGCATTGCCATTACCACCATTTCTGACCATGGTGAATCACGGGGACCGTATTGCGGCCCTTGAAGAGATGGTTGACGTATTACGGCCCATCGTGGATATGGTGCCTGAACTAAGAACCAGCCTAGTGCAAAGGTTGGACGACCTGGACAGCAGAGTGCACCTGGTCGAAGTTGACATAGAAAACATCAGTCATGACTCCGAGGGAGACCAGCAAACGGCAGCCACAGAGGCAGCTAAAATTTTTGGCAAATTCGAGGGACTCCAACAGGAGCGTGCCGAGGATTTAGCCTGCAGGGCACAAGAGGCAGACAGGGTGAATGCCATGCAACAAACTATTGACAACTTGACAGACCAGCTCAATGTTGTCAGTGCTACTTTACAGGGTCTGCTTCGAGGAGGTGGAAACCAAATCGGAGGCGCTTTGAACCCCGCTTCCGCGACACAAAAACTGAAAATTCCTGAGCCAAAGCCATATAGTGGAGCTAGGAATGCCAAGGAAGTGGAAAACTTCATCTTTGACATCGAACAATACTTCGATGTTGTTGGGGGCCTAGAAGAAGCTAAGAAGGTAGCAACTGCTGCTATGTATATTCAGGGTGACGCTAAACTCTGGTGGCGGGTAATGTACGAAGCCATCAGGGCCGGTGAAGATGCTCTTGAGACATGGGCGGAACTGAAGGTAGCCATACGCCTACAGTTCTTCCCCAAAACTGTTGAATACAATGCAAGGAGAAACCTACGGAAGCTCCGCCAAACCAAATCAGTGCGGGTCTACGTGCGGGAATTCTCCGTGCTCATGCTAAACATATGTGACATGGGGGACAAAGACAAGTTCTTCACCTTCCTGGAAGGGTTGAAACCTTATGCCCGTATGGAACTGCAAAGACAAAGGGTAGATACCCTACCCAAGGCGATCCAAGCAGTTGAATGCCTTGGGGACTATCAAGTGGAAGCTCGGAAGGATAGGCCTCAGCCGCCTGCTCGAGCGGGATCCAAAGGGGGCCAGTCTAGCAATGGTGGCCCTAGCAGAGGTGGGGGAGATCGGAGTGCAACCAAATCTAAGGCTCCCTCCACAGGCAGCAATAGTGCTGCATCAAACAACAATGACCGTGGGAGAAAGCCTCCTTCAGGATGCCTTCATTGTGGTGGACCACATTGGAATAATGAGTGCCCACATGCACAGATGAACGCCCGTCAGGCTTTTGATGATGGGACTTATGACGACTCAGATGATGCGGACCAGACTGNAGCCTCAACGTCAAGTGGAGAGCCTAAGTCTAGTTGTTGGAAAAGGTAGAGGTCGTGTCAAGGCTATCAACTCACCTCCTCATCCAGTGGGTGGAATAGCCAAAGAGGTACCGGTGAAGCTTGGCCCTTATGAAGGAAAATTCAACCTACGAGTGGTGATCATAGATGACTTCGAGTTGATAGTTGGGTTGGAATTCCTAAGGCAAACCAACACCATGCCCGTACCATATGCAGACATGCTACTGATGATGGGAACAAATGGGGCCAAGCCCTGCATTATCCCCTGCATGCCCATGAAGATGGCCGTTGAGAACATATCGTCCTTGCAGTTGAAGAAGGGGGTCAAAAGACATGAACCTACGTTCCTGGCAACCCTCTGTATTGAAGATATAAAATGATCATCGGGTCCCATTCCTGCACCCGTGAAGGAGCTACTACTGGAGTTTGAAGATGTCATGCCACAAGACATGCCAAAGCGACTACCGCATAGGCGCACTATGGACCACGAAATTGAGTTGGTGCCGAGCGCGAAGCCACCCGCCCAGGCGCCCTACAGAATGTCATAACCCGAACTCACCGAGCTTCGGAGATAATTGACGGAAATGCTAGATACAGGGATCATTGTGCCCTCCAAGTCCCCATACGGGTCCCCTGTTCTATTCCAAAAGAAACATGATGGCATCCTGCGACTCTGTGTGGATTATCGGGCTCTAAACAAAATCACCGTGAAGAACAAGTACCCTATTCCGCTAATGGCAGACTTGTTCGATAGACTGGGTGGTGCGACGGTGTTCACCAAGATAGACCTAAAGACGGGTTATTGGCAAGTTCGCATTGCAGAGGGTGATGAACAGCAGACGACCCGTGTGACAAGATATGGGTCGTACGACTTCCTGGTCATGCCGTTCGGCTTGACTAACGCCCCAGCTAAATTTTGCACTCTGATGAACCAAGTCTTCTGAGAGTACATTGACGAATTCGTGGTGGTCTACTTGGATGACATTGTGGTATATAGCCAAATATTGGAAGAACACCTAGTGCACTTGTGGAAGGTCCTAGCTCGATTACAGAAGCATGAACTATATGCGAAGCTATCCAAGTGCTCCTTTGCTCAAAAGCAAATTGACTTCCTCGGACATGTCATCGAGGAAGGGCGGATCATGATGTACCAACAAAAGATTCAGGCAATCACAGATTGGCCGCCGCCTAAGGATGTCCACGCCTTGAGGGCGTTCCTTGGCCTATGCAACTTCTACTGGCGATTTGTGAAAAACTACTCTCTCATCGCAGTGCCATTAACAGAACTCCTCAAGAAGGTCACACCCTGGGATGGGGGACCGAGGCGAGCGGAGGCCTTCAACGCACTAAAAGCGGCTATGTTTAGTAGCCCCGTCTTGGCCCTCCCTAATTTGGCCAAGCCATTCGAGGTACAAATGGATGCATCCAACTATGCCCTCAGCGGAGTCTTGCTACAAGAAGGGCATCATGTAGCGTACGAGAGTCGGAAGTTGAAGGATGCAGAATGGCGCTATGCCGCCCATGAGAAAGAATTATTGACTGTCGTCCACTGCTTGCGCCTTTGGAGGCACTATCTGCTGGTGACCCCGTTCGTGGTCAAGACAGACAACACAGTTGTTAGCCATTTCATGGCCCAGCCGAAGCTGAATGGTCGACAGGCCAGGTGGTAGGAACTTCTAGCTGAATTCCACTTCAACCTGGAGTATCGAAGTGGGAAGATCAATCATGTTGCTGATGCGCTCAGTCGGAGAGTTGATCTAGCATCGGTGTGCCTACTCGCCACTCTAAGGGGGAGAGAAGTAGCCACCTCCATCAAGGACCAGATACAAGATCTACTCATCAAGGATCCTGCTGCACAGTATTTGGTTGATTTGGTAGGACAGGGCAAGATTCACCAGTTCTACATGGAAGATGGTTTTCTGAAAGTGAAAGGGAACCGACTTTATGTTCCTAAGGGAAGAGATCTGCGAAGGACTCTTCTGGCAGAATGTCATGATACTCTGTGGGCCGGCCATCCCGGTGAAGAACGCACCATGGCGTTACTTCGCCGTGCATATTATTGGCCTCAAATAGCCGATGATGTCGCTCAGTATGTGAAGACTTGATGCCAGAAGGACAAGTCGGACCGCTTGACACAAGCGGGACTCTTGGAACCACTAGCTGTCCCAAAGAGACCTTGGGAAAGCGTTTCCCTGGATTTCATCACCGGATTGAATTTTGGCCATTCAAAGCATTTTGGCCCAATCTCAACCTGATTGAATTTATCGACAAGTTTGTAGGAACAGGTCCCTCCAACTTATTGGAAGTCAGATCAACAAACTGCAAGTTCGGTGGGGATAACAGGTCCGAGGTATTATACCAGTTAAACTGTTAAAACTGAGGTCTAAATTCTTCAAGTTTTTGGTTAAGCCAAGGGGTATATTTCCAACAAAACGATTCTGATTCGCAGCGAAATGCGTCAATGTTTTCCAAGGCTGGTAGGAATTGAACCAGAAAAACTGTTGTAGCTAAGGTTCAAACTCTTGAGTGAGTTCAATCCATCCAACTACAAGTCAACTTTCCCATTCAAGTTATTATGAGAAAAGTCCAAAGACTCCAACTTTCCAAAACCAGTGAAAGTAGGCAAAGAACCCTCCAATTTATTCCTACTAAAGTTCAATAATTTTAACCCAGTAATCCCCCCACAAACAGTAATAAACCCACTTGGGATTGAGCTCAAATGGTTCTGAGAAATATCAAGAGATCCCAATGTATTAATTTGACAAATAACAGGCAAGAAGTCAGAGCTAGAAATTGAAAACAATGAAAAGGAGATGTTTATTATGGAAGAATTATGATTAGAATTGCAAGAAATTCCTTTCCAAGAACGTGGGTTTGAACTTTTATTAATCCCATCCCATACATACAAAAGAAGTAGCAGTATCATTCTGAAGCATATCATAGATCTTTCTCATGGTATTAATTTGGTCAGTGGGCAATTGGAACGCACCAAATGAAAAAAGAAAGACAAGTATAGAACAGAAATGAGATAGACATAGTTTATGATCATTGTGGTTTGGATTGATTAATTTTATGGTTCCAATAATTGAAGTTACAAACATATTAGTAGGCAATTTTCATGCAGAAGAAGCCATAAAAAACGAGAAAGATCAATCAACATCAGTCGTGAAAGACCTTGACTTATGTATGTTTATATTCTGCATTTGTATCGACAGTTAAAAGATTATAGAGCAATAACATGGATTAAGTTGTACTGATAGTGTAAAATTTGTTTACACAAAGCTTATTGAGGAGAAGAGCAGCACGTGACAGTCATGTGAGCCAATGTGGTTAGCTGAAGATTAGTTATAACTAATTTTATGATAGGTGGTTAGAATAGTTAATAGTGGAGGTTAGTCTTTACAGCTGTCATATACAGCACATGTGTGTATATATACGGTGTATGCATTGTATTGTTTTTGAGTTAGTGAGTTGCACAATCGTTCTCTCCACTCACATCTTCGTCGATATGTTTTGGAGTCCAGAACATTCCTGACCTTATTCTTCTTCTTCTTCCTTAAGCTCCAATTCATCTGATCCTTACGTTTCATCATGGTATCAGAGCCTAGGGGTTAAACATTCGATCGATTGCGTTGGATAATATCTGCTTCATGCAAAATCATTTTTGTGTTGCTGATTGTTCGAATTTTTTTCAATCGGTTAACCTAACATCTGTTTTTGTTCTGCGATTTGCAAACCTGCAATTCCTTGAATTTGACAGTAGAATTTATTGAATCTATCAACAATGGTGAATGGAGAAGAAACCTCAACTGGAACGAATACAGGAACAGCAATTAACATTGATCACCATCATCCTTTGTATTTGCAACCATGCGACACTCCAGGTAGTTCATTGATCTCTATTCAACTGACTGGATCTGAAAATTATGTGTTATGGAGTAGATCCATAAAAATAGGGTTAATAGGTAAAAGTAAGCTAGGATTTGTTGATGGACGATGTACTAAGGATAAATTTGATCGATCCTTACATGAACTTTGGGAGAAGTGTAATGCGATAGTTTTGTCGTGGATTATGAATGTTGTGAGCACAGAATTGCTTAGTGGAATTGTGTACAAATCTAGTGCTCATAAGGTGTGGACTGATCTAAAGGATAAGTATGATAAGGTAGATGGATCTCGCATTTTCTTTTTGCACAAGGAGATTGCAACCTTATCGCAGGGAATATCTTCAGTCTCTGCATACTTCTCAAAGCTAACAGATCTCTGGGAATAGTATGATGCCTTAATGCCTTGTCCTGGTTGTGAGTGCCCAGAATCTAAGAACTACTTTGAACATTTTGAGTATCAAAGATTGCTGCAGTTTCTCATGGGGCTAAATGAGACATACAACCAACCTAGAAGTCAGATATTGATGATGAGCCCTGTTCCTTCAGTTAACAAAGCATATTCAATGATAGTCTCTGAAGAAAGCCAAAGAACTTTGGGAAAATTCTCTCACTCTGTTGACATTGGGGATGGAACAGCTTTATTTACAAACAAAGGGATGAATTCAGGAAACAATTACAAGCCTAGAAGAGGAAATCTGTTCTGTGACTATTGCAACTATAAAGGACACACAAGAGACACTTGCTACAAGTTACATGGCTATCCAGCTAACTTCAAGATGAGAAAGAAGACAACAAGCTTTCCTCAAAGATCTATGGCCAATGCAACCATACAGGAGGATCAACAATCCATGACAAAGCAAAGAACCATCACAAATTCAATGGAAGCACCACAGGGAATTAACACACCTGCAGCAAATGCAGCACATGGAGGAAGGCCAATCATGTTTACTCAAGAGCAGTATGACCAGATACTAAAGCTGATCAATACAGGAACAGGAACAGATACTAATACAAGCTTTGCAGGTACATCTAAGACCTTTATTGAAAATGAAAGGATTAAGGATGAGAATTGGATAGTAGACTCTGGTGCAACCAACCACATGGTTCACACCAAAGAACTACTAGACAAGATAAACACAGATATTCTAGGAAATGCACCTAAGGTATATTTACCTGATGGAACTTCTCTTGGTGTTGAATGTACTGGAGAAAGTAAAATTGGTGAAAATAGTGTTGTTAAAAATGTTCTATATGTTCCAAACTTCAAATACAATCTCTTATCTGTGTCCAAGCTCACAAGGGATTTAAGGTGCTTTATTTCCTTTTATCATGACTTCTGGATAATGCAGGACCTTCACAATGGGAAGGTGAAGGGGATTGGTAAGAAGCTAGAAGGCTTGTACAATTTGCAGCATCAGAAACTTGAAGCCAAAGCTGCAAATGTACATCTTCACAAACCTATTGAACAGGAGGAAAACATAAAGGTGTGGCATGGAAGGCTTGGACATGCTCCAGATAGAGTAATAAGACAAATTCCAAACATGAAATTCAAAGCAGACAATGATGAAATAAAGGAATGCACAATTTGCCCTTTGGCCAGACAGGGCAGATTGCCATTCCCTAAGAGTACAAGTAGATCAGACAAACCATTTCAATTGATTCATGTAGATGTTTGGGGTCCATATGGAGTACAAACTCATAGTGGACATAGATTTTTCCTTACTATAGTAGATGATTGTAGCAGAATGACATGGCTTTACTTACTAAGACTCAAAAGTGATGTGATTGTATGCTTAAGGCAATTTTTAGCCCTAATACAGACTCAATTTTCTGTAACTGTGCAAATCATAAGGAGTGATAATGGATCTGAATTTTTCAACTCTGAATGCCACAGTTTGTTTCAATCCTATGGAATGATTCATCAGAGTTCATGTGTTCACACCCCGCAGCAAAATGGGGTGGTGGAAAGAAAACAAAGGCACATACTTGAAGTAGCTAGGGCCATTAGGTTGCAAGGTTATCTGCCTCTAAAATTCTGGGGAGAGTGTGTGCAGGCAGCCATTTATATCATAAACAGACTGCCTCTATCAGTGTTATCAGGAAAATCATCCTTTGAGATATTATATGGAAGGGTACCATCTTTAAAACACCTAAGAACCATAGGGTGTTTATGCTTTGCTAAAGCAGTGGGAGAAAAGGATAAATTTGCACCAAGGTCTATTGGGGCAGTGTTGCTGGGATACTCAACATCTCAGAAGGGGTACAAACTATATAATATTTTGACTAACTCTTTCTTTGTAAGCAGGGATGTCAAATTTATGGAGCACATCTTTCCCTTTCAACTACTTAAGGAAGGAAAGCTGCAACTCTTTCCCAATGGTATACTGTATCAGTCTGTTACTACTGATGCTATTTCTATGCAGATTGACACTCAAGATGAAGATGTTTCTTCTCCAGCAATGTCACCTGCTGAAGACAATCATATGACAGATTCACAACCCTCACCACCATCTCCCACAATCTCTGAGGATGCTATAGTACAACAGCCAATTTCCTTAGAACAGGCTATGCATGTCCCTATGGGTCCTTCTTTAAGGAAGTCAGCCTGAACAACTAAAGAGCCTGCTTGGCTACAAGACTACATCTGCAATGGTTCTTTGACAAGACCAGAAGGAGAACAACCTTGCAAGTATCCAATGCACAATTACTTAACCAGTGTAGGTTTTTCAGTCAAGTACCAATCCTACTTGTCCAAGATTACTAGCATTAGAGAGCCTTTGTCTTATGAAGAGGCTGCATCAGACCCTAAATGGCTTGATGCTATGCAGCAGGAATTGAATGCACTCAAGGACAATAGTACCTGGACCATGGTAGATTTGCCTGCAGGGAAGACCCCTATTGGATGTAAATGGGTGTTCAAGATAAAGTACAAAGCCAATGGAGAGGTTAAAAGATACAAGGCACGCTTAGTCGCCAAGGGTTACAATCAGATTGAAGGCCTAGACTATCAGGAAACTTTCTCTCCTGTAGTCAAGATGGTGACAGTCAGGGTAGTTATAGCTTTGGCTGCAGCTAATAACTGGACCCTGCATCAAATGGATGTATATAATGCATTCCTTCAAGGAGATCTCATTGAAGAGGTATACATGCTTCCACCTCAGGGATTTCCCAGCCAGGGGGAGAAAGTGTGTAGGCTGCACAAATCCCTTTATGGTTTAAAACAGGCCTCAAGACAATGGAACCTCAAATTAACTGATGCATTGCTGAAATCTGGTTTTGTACAAAGTCACTTTGACTATTCTTTGTTCACAAAGAAGCAAGGAACAAGATTAGTCATAATCATGGTATATGTAGATGATCTACTCATAACTGGAAATGATCAAGACTTGATTTCTGAGGCAAAGACCATGTTGCAGGGCAACTTCATAATCAAGGACCTAGGGGAATTGAAGTTCTTCCTTGGGGTTGAATTAGCAAGATCAAAGAAAGGAATATTGATGAACCAAAGAAAATTTGCAATAGAATTGATCACAGACCTTGGGTTAGCAGGCTCAAAACCTGTGGCTACACCAATGGAATGCAACCAGAGATTCACTACTGTAGAATATGATCAGCATTTGAACCTGAGAGATGATGAAGAGCTCATGGACCCAGGGCCATATCAAAGACCGGTGGAAAAACTATTATACCTTACTATGACCAGGCCAGATATATGTTATGCAGTCCATGTGCTGAGTCAATTCATGCACTGCCCGAAGAAATCTCACATGGAAGCTGCTATAAGGGTATTGAGATATATTAAAGGAGCACCAGGGTTGGGATTGCTGATGAGTTCCACACAGTCCTCTAAATTGACAGCATTTTGTGATGCTGATTGGGCAGCATGCCCTGTTACTAGGAGATCAGTGACAGGATATATAATGAAGTTGGGAAACTCTTTAGTGTCATGGAAGTCAAAAAAGCAGTGTACAATCTCAAGAAGTTCTGCAGAGGCAGAATATAGAAGTATGGCAGCAGGAATTGCAGAAATATCATGGCTGACAGGATTGTGCAAGGAACTAGGGGCTAAAGTTGAGCTACCAGTGGAATTGCATTGTGACAGTAAAGCAGCGATTCAAATTGCTGCAAATCCCATATTTCACGAACGAACAAAACACATAGAGATAGATCTACACTTCATCAGAGAAAGGATTCAACAAGGAATTGTTAAGACCAAGTTTGTGATGTCTAAGGACCAAGAAGCAGATCTATTCACCAAGGCACTTGGAAGATCACAGCATGAGTACTTGATGAACAAGCTAGGAGTGCTCAACCTATTCGCACCATCTAGCTTGAGGGGGAGTATTGAGGAGAAGAGCAGCACGTGACAGTCATGTGAGCCAATGTGGTTAGCTGAAGATTAGTTATAACTAGTTTTATGATAGGTGGTTAGAATAGTTAATAGTGGAGGTTAGTCTTTACAGCTGTCATATACAGCACATGTGTGTATATATACGGTGTATGCATTGTATTGTTTTTGAGTTAGTGAGTTGCACAATCATTCTCTCCACTCACATCTTCGTCAATATGTTCTGGAGTCCAGAACATTCCTGACCTTATTCTTCTTCTTCTTCTTCTTCCTTAAGCTCCAATTCATCTGATCCTTACGTTTCATCAAAGCTACGTTGGCATGATACTCAACTTTCATCAGTTGCCATTTGTACTCTATATTCAGATATCCGTCCGGCATTGGAGGAGCTAACCCTAAAGAAATCTTGGCTTGACAACCTATTCATGATTTATCTAATTCTGTGAAGTAGGGGTGTACAAAGGAAACCGACAAACCGTACCAACCTGATAATCCGAGTCAAACCGAGAAAAAAAACCCGAGCATGGTTTGTTTTGATTTGGTTTGGTGTTAGGAAAAAAAATCGACCATAATTGGTTTGGTTTGGTTTTAACTCAAGAAAGTCAAACCGAAACCAAACCAACCCGACATTATCTTTTAGATTATATATATTAGATATATATAATATATAAATATACTTATTGTGATGTAATTTATAAGTATTTCTTAAAAAAATTCATAATTTTATCTTTTAAGGTATTATTTCAAGGTTGGACTTAGAACTTTTGAATGTTCCAATAAGTTTTATTTTATAGCTACTAACATTAGTGAATTAAATAATGCTAGCAAAAGCCCAAACCAAAATCAAATCAATATTAATGCTAACAAAAGACATTCAATTCAATACTACGAACGGGAATGTATTGAATATTTTAGGATAATGCCATGACACATCTCATATTTTGTATTATTTTCTTGAAAAATACTTTATATAGTTGTATCTTATTAGGATTAAAGAAATTAAATATTTTGAGCACAATTTATATGTTTTGTTCTACGAATATTTTACTGGGAAAAAAATCCGAATAACCCAAAAACCCGAGAGCGAAAAACCTGAGTTATATCGGTTTGGTTTGGTCTTTAGATTTAATAATCCAATACAATTGATTTGGTTTGGTAATTGTAAAATCCGAACCAATCCGACCTATGTACACCCCTACTGTGAGGCATGCATATACAAGTAATCTATATATAGTCCTCAATTCTAACTAAAAACTTTAAACTTGCCGCCTTTGTTTTTATTTAAATTGTCAATATCTTGATTTTGGACATAACGTAAGTGAAAAAGCAATCATATATACACACGAGTTTCAGAAGATATAGCTAGTTATCCCAAGCCCCAATGGCAGTACATTGACGTTAAGCGTAAATATAACCTAACAATAAATATGATAACATTCTGTAGTATATATTAAAATGAAACGAAATATAGATGGACGAAATACAAATTAAAGATTAACATAATTGAATCAAGGAATTTAGAATTGGTTCAAGTCCAAATTAAAGTTAGTTTTTGCGGGGTCAGTCACTGTCGAAAGAACAAAAGAACGTCTAGACATTTCTTGCAATTAGTCCTCCTATTCCTATATCGTGTTTGACGGGGTTGGGATTCGTGTTTAATAAATGTGTTCTTAATTATTCCAAAATACTTTCTACTAGACTTTGACTGGTTCTAAGTCGTGCTTTAATTTGTGGATTCTTCCACTATAGAAAATTAAAGGCAAATATATGATATGGAAATTTTCACAAATCACTATTGTTTAATAGTTATTAGCTAATTGTAGCTAACATTTACTATATTACTTCCTATAGCTATGTTTTCAGGTTTTTTAGAGTGTATTCGATGTATTTAAGCTATTGTATTCATGAATACAGTAGTATTTCTAGGCGTGAAACAGGGGATTACAGCTAGACAGATTTTTGTATTCGACTGTATTCACGGCGTGAAACAGGGGATATTTTTGTATTCGACTGTATTCACGGCGTGAAACAGGGTATTACAACTGTTTTTAAACGGAAAGTGAATCAATTAACATAATAGACTCCTAATATAACTCAACAAACTCAATTATAACACACAAATTTTGTATTTCCAGTTATAAAAAAGATTCTCAACCGAAAAATACCCCAAAAACATAGCAATCTTCAGAGAAAATATGCTGAATATTTTTCCCAGCCGATAAATACAACAAAAACAGCGCAATTTGAATACACACACACACACATATATATATATATATATATATATATATATATATATATATATATATGAATACATAAATTATATTAATTAAAAATAATATGAATACATTCATGGAATACAGCGAGACAGTGAATACAACGAAATACATGGAATACAGCGAGATACATTGAAATACAATGGAAATACAGCGAGATACATTGAAATATATTAACAGAATCTTCAAGTTGCTCAGCCCCAAACTCTGTCGTCTTTGTTCAAGAACAACCCTAATGTCGTCTCGTCGAGAGGGCCACGATTCTGACTCGAAATGCCACTGTTCCTATTACCATAATACCCTCACGTGCGCTTGGATATCTCACGTTGCAAAGCCCTAAGAAGAACATGGGGGCTTGACGATGACGGCGGCAGTAGAATCTGAATTGAAGTTGCTTTTGGGTCAATTGTATATCCCATTTGAATAGAGACAAACGGTGAAACACTAGAGCTGATAATGTTTGTTTAGATGAAGGGTCAGTCTCGAAAAGGGATCGATCAGTCCTCTCTCGTTGTCATTGTTGCCTCCGGTTGCCGTTGTTACACCGGAGAAAATTTCTATATCGATTGCTCGGCTGCCCAAAAGTCTTTGCCGGAAAACTCTACTTCTGATGCTTTGCCGGAGAGTTCTGGTAGTAACAACAGCAATGTAGGTTAGGTTGAAAAGGTGAAGGTGGAAGATGAGAGAGAGGGAGGGAGAATAGATATGGGGTAGGGGATACGAGAAATTTGAGGGGAGAGAAAAATAATACAAAGCTTATTTTATGGCTTAAGGGTAGCATGTGACCATAAATAGATATTTGGCTATAAAAATAAAAAGATAGCTATGGAATATAATTTTTTAAAAAGGTATTTATTTAAAATAAATAAGGTATCAACCTTTGCTATAGGAGGTAAAAATTCCTATATGAGAGGGAAAATTTCACATTAGAACGATTGGACTCCCTACTTTTCAAGTTTATAGCCCATATTTCAATTACAACCAACTAGCCCAAATATAATAGGCTAAGATTCAACATCCAACTCCAATAGGTTCTCAAAATTACTATTTAATTTTTAAAAAAGATTCCTCAAGCTTTTAAGTTAATTTTCGAATCGGTAACTGTGACTCAAATATTAGTTCAACATACAAAATCTATTTGGGTGGTGAAAATTAGATTTTTAACAAGCTTAAATATGTGGGTTAAATTCCGAATTTGACTTTGTGAGAAATTTGGAGTGGGTGTTATTTAGACTTGTTAGAAATAGTATAAGGAGGTTGTATATAAATTTTGAAGTTATTTAATGGAGATTTGGACTGATTTTGAACAAGAATTGCAATTGAAAATCGTGGAAGAAGTTCGTCTACAAACACTTGTATAAATGTGTTTAAAAGTGTACAATAGTGTATAAGATGTGTTTATATACACTATTATACAAGATTATACATAATTATACAAAAAATTGACTTCGTCTTCTTCCTTGCGTCTTTTCTGAAATTTAACTCAAATCTTGCTCAAATCTACTCCAAATCACTTCAAATTTAAATTTTGAACTCCTTTCGGTATTTCCAATCAATTGGAGCAATACCCAATCCAAAAAACTAACAAATTCAGAAACCCATTTTCGAAAGCAAAGATTTGAATGGTCTTCAATGGTGGACTTCTACTCTTCAATTTTCTTACATTACAACTAGGTGACACAAGAGGAGAAGCAGAAAATATACGGCCCCTTGAAGCATATGTAGAAGATGTGCGAAGGAGAGAGAGTGAATGCAATGGTTGTGATAATACAGATTTGTATACGGTAAAATCGGAGGGTCTAATTTTCAGCCATTACAACGCCTCGGGAGCGAGGTTTCCGAAGGCTCGAGGCCACGGTCGAATCTTATCCCGTGGGGACATCAGCATCCATCCTCGAGGCAACACAAACTGATGGTAACGGTGGAACAGTGGGGATTTTTCCAACGCGCATGGCTATGACTAACAAAATCTAGAGGTCTAGCTCTGACCCGTATCAAGGCATTAAATGGCTATGTCAGCCCGTATCTTTGTAATCAATACTTTTGTACTATATTGGGATTCTCCCTCATATATAAAGGGGATCCTTGTCATTTTGTAGTTATCGGTTGCTCCATACTAAAATATACAGGAACACTCTCTCTACTCTCTAACATTTTTCTCTTGAGTTCATTACTTCATTTATTGCTTACACTCATTGTGTTCTATTAATTGTTCATCATCTATTGCTTATTATTGGCCATAAAGAGCCGCCATTGATTTTACTCTAACTATTAGTCGCTCATCGATTGCCCACGATAGCTCCCAGCCGAGCGCCGGACTCGACCCCGAGGTCCTCGAATAAGCAAGCTCGAGGCCTCGCTTATTAACAATCTGGTTCGGTTATCACTTTGCTCTCAAGCTCTAATCTTGTTTCTAAGTCTTTCACATAGCATCAACTGCTAAACAACCGGCATGAAAATAGATCATGTATTTTTAAAATCCCATAATTAAATTTAATTGTTATTACCTTTTTCACGGTAAACAGTTTGGCGCTCACTGTGGGGCTAAAAATAATAGTGATTATTTTCTTGCTGGTTTAACCACGTAACGTATGTTATCTTTCACACTTTTTCTTGTCCAAAATCTTTGATTTCAGGTCAAATGTCTAACTCAATAAACGCACGTGAAAACATTAGCCTTGAAGACCATGGGGAAAATGGTGTTGACGTCCCAGGTGTTGGTGTACCACCATGAAACCCTAAGAACGCACCAGAATTGATTCCCGTGGACGCGGTTTCACGCGATGCTTAACACGTCGAAATAAGCTCCCACACCGAAAGGAGCATACACCAAGGCGACCAACAAGAAGCCCAGAAAACCCCAGCTCGGGAAGAACGGGAGGTTAGCCTTCACGTTATTTTTGAAATTGCAGGCACAACAGCTAGCTATTGCTCAGCTACAAAGTCACCAGAAAACTCCTAGAACGGTAGCACCGGGGACAGCTCCCCTTGCCGAGCACGTACCAGAGAGATCAAGCAACAACGGGTCGGCAGCTGACCCCGCCATCGTATAGATGCTCGAGGACCTCACTAGGAGAATTGAATCGAGCGAGAAGAAGATAGAGGCTAATGACAAAAAGGTCGAGACCTACAATTCCAGGGTCGACCAGATTCCGGGAGCACCCCCGATCCTGAAAGGTGTGGATTCAAAGAAGTTTGTGCAAAAGCCGTTCCCGCAAGAAGCGGCTCCGATACCCATTCCGAAGAAGTTCAGAATGCCAGACCTCCCGAAGTACAACCGAACCTCGGACCCCAATGAGCACGTTACTGCTTACACCTGTACGGTAAAAGGCAACGACCTGAGAGACGATGAGATCGAGTCCGTCCTGCTGAAGAAGTTCGAGGAAACGCTCTCTAAAGGGGCAATGATGTGGTATCACAACCTGGCCCCAAACTCGATAGATTCATTTGCTATGCTGGCGGATTCTTTCATAAAGGCACATGCTGGTGCCATCAAGGTAGCAACAAGGAAATCCGGCGTATTCAAGATTAAGCAAAGGGATAATGAGATGCTGCGGGAGTTCGTATCTCGCTTTCAAATGGAACGAATGGAACTACCACCAGTCTCAGACGACTGGGCGGTACAGGCCTTCACTCAAGGTCTAAACGAACGAAGCTCGGTGGCTTCGAAACAGCTGAAACAGATCCTGATCAAGTACCCGGCTGTGACTTGGTCGGATGTTCATAACCGATACCAGTCGAAAACCAGGGTCGAGGATGACCAGCTAGGGGCCCCCTCGGGCTCGGTATACCCAAGCAGGCTTCTGGAAAAAGAGCCAAAACCAAACAAAGACAGGTACCAGCCATACATCGAAGACAAGAGAAACGCCCCGAGGCGCAACATACCCTGCAACGATCAACGGATGGACCAAAGACAGAATCCTCGAGGACTCGTCAATAGAGCCGGATTTGATAGGCACACAGGGCCAACAGAGGCACCTCGCCTGGCAGAATACAACTTCAACATCAACGTATCAGACATCGTGTTCGCCATCAGTAAAATCAGAGACGCGAGGTGGCCCAGGCCTGTACAATCAGATCCTTCGCAAAGGAATCATAACTTAGTGTGTGAATTTCACAACACGCATGGCCACAGGACCGAGGATTGCCACCAGCTTCGAGAAGAAGTAGCTAGACTACTCAACAAAGGTCACCTCCGAGAGTTCCTAAGCGACCGGGCCAAAAATCAGTTCCGGGAAAGAGAGGCGGCCAAGAAGAACGAAATGAATGAGCCGCAGCATGTCATCCACATGATCTTGGGAGGCATTAATGTCCCATATGAGCCCATGATGAGAAGAACAAAAATATCCATCACTAGAGAAAAGCGAACTCGGGGCTACATACCCGAGGATGCCCTCACATTCAGCGACGGGGACATTGAGACCTTGTCTTAACCTCAAAACGACGCACTGGTAATCTCCTTCCTTGTAAATTCATTTCAAATTAAACGTGTACTTGTGGATCTAGGTAGCTCGGCCAATATTGTCAGATCGAGGGTGGTAGAGTAGCTTGGACTGCTTGACCAAATCGTACCCGCCTCTCGAATCCTCAACGGATTCAACATGGAGAGCGAAACAACGAAAGGAGAAATCACCCTCCCAGTCAACGTGGCCGGCACAACCCAAAATGCCAAATTCCATGTCATCGAGGGAGACATGAGGTACAACGCCTTGCTTGGAAGGCCATGGATACACTGCATGAGAGCGGTGCCATCCACCCTCCATGAAATGATGAAATTCCCGACAAAGGATGGGATCAAAATCGTCTACGGGGAACAGCATGCTGTGAGAGAAATGTTCGCGGTGCACGATGTGGCCCCGACACCGGTACCTCCACCTTCGGAGGAGCCGAAGGATAAACAAACAATGAAATAGTGATAGCAAACTACATCTTCGGTTAAGTCCGACTAAATAAAGAGGAAGACTGTACCGCACCCTCATCACAAGCGATTGAAATATATCAGGGCTCGAAATATTGCCGACACATTCTACACTAAGGTATGACCGCCTCGCGATTCTTTCAATTTTACTCTACGCTAACCTGAGTGCAGGTATCCAATCAAAATGGCCGAAGCACTTTTCGAAGGCCTTAGGTTTCGAAAACATGCGTTGCACTCTTTTCCTTCGCCGGGTTTTTATCCCAATAAGGGTTTTACCAGCAAGGTTTTTAACGAGGCAACACATATATGCTACCTAAGGAAAACTCAACGAGTATTCATGGCTTCTTTTGCAATCAACCTCGAATACTAGGGGGCATCCCCCCGGAAGATCACCTTCTCGGAGAAGCTAAGCCATGCTGAACAGGGTCTCGATAAAAAATACAATGTACCTGTCCAAACGGTCGAACGAACCGTGCCCACATAGAATAACCGAGCCCTCAACAACAAAGACATGTATGCTCAAACAATCGAAGAATAATTTCAAGAAGCATTTTGAGTTTCAAAGAAGCTCGGTATTTTTGCAAAAATGACTCCTCTGTCAAAAACGTCCCGAACCCTCGCGGACTTCCTGAACGACCTCCGGGTCGGAGCCCCAAACTCATAAGCCCTCAGCGAGGCAACATCAAAGTCACGAAATGGCTCCAAAGCCAAAAACTCCCCGAACACTCGGGGACTGGCGTCGAAAACTCAAAGCCACATGACTTCCGAGTCGGAGACTCCGGAATTGTAAGACCTCAAACGAGGCAGCACCAAGTTTGCAAGTAATAGCTCCCGAGATGAGAAATCCTCGATAACTCGGGTACTGCCGTCAAATCGCCATCTCCATCGCAATGGCTCTCGAGCCGAAAAATCCTCCATAACTCGGGGACTGTCGCCAATCGCCACCTATCAAAAACCTGAGGCCATAAGACCCCGAGCGGGTAGACTCGGTCTCGTAAGACCTCAAGCAAGGCATGAACCACACTTGTACCAAGCGACAATATCTGTAAGACCTCAAGCAAGGCATGAACCATACTTGTACCATGTATCCAAACTGTATGACCTCAAAAGCATGTAAAACTTGTAAGACCTTACTAAAGGCATAAACCCTATCTCAAAGTTAAGGCTATATATCGAACTTGTAAGGCCCCTAAAAGGCGTACCCTCGATATAGACGCCGAAACTACTTCACTCGGGACTTAAAAGGCTCCGGCCGAACACAAATGACTACGGTCGAAAGGCTGTACCAGCCAAACTAACGCGACTCGGGGATGCCCGACCGTCGCTGCAAAATCACAGGCCTTCAATTACTTCGAATCTACTTCGAAAAGAACCGATAAAATAGGCTACCCTTGACATAGGCAAAAGAGCTTCGACCATGTCAGCTCCCAAACACCGGCTTCGAGATACTTAGCCTCCAAGCTAAACCTCCCGAGGTGCTTGATCATCGCCATGTAATGACTCGCAATCAAGGTTTTTTATTAAACCGTCGAAGAGTCAGGCAAACACTTTCAAAAAATCCTTATTGAGGGAAAAATAAAGCCTACATAAAAGGTCGCATCGACCCAAGGCATAAGAGCCATTGTCGCCAACCCACATAAAAGGTCTCATCGACCCAAGATGTAAGAGTCATTGTCGCCAGCCTACATAAAAGGTCTCATCGACCCAAGGCGTAAGAGCCATTGTCGCCAGCCCATACAAAAGGTCGTACCGATCCAACGCGTAAGAGCCTAAGGGCCAGCTTTAAATTCAAAAACTTAAGGGGCGCATGAGCTCGAGTCGAAACCCGATTCGGAGACTGAACCCAAAACAGTTAACTAAATCTGCCTAAGAGCAAAAGCGTAAGAGCCATTGTCGCCAGCTTGCACTAAAAGGTCGCATCGACCAAGTACGTAAAAGCCTACGGGCCAGCCTAATGAGCCTCAGGGCCATACCACGATTCTAAGGGCTCCTCTCAACTCAAAGACCAGTTCATCTGGCTAAACTCAAGACAGGAAGAGATACAAAAGAAATAAAACCACAAGGTTTCCTTTCGTACATATATACAAAAAAAACACAAGATCCATTACAACATACTTTGAAAATACTGTGTGCAGAATTAGAAAAGGACATCTACGTTCCCCTTGGGGACTATAGCCCGTCAGCCTCATCCTCTCTATCCTCGGCGTCGGATAGAAGTGACCTAGCGCCTCGTTCGTCCTCCGTCGCCCGCTTAACCTCTCCCGAGAGGTCGAAGCCCCTAGCATGGATCTCCTCGAGGGTTTCCTTTCAAGACTTACACCGAGCATATTCCTTGCTCCTGTCCTCGCGGTCGAGAATCCTTCTCAGCTCAGCTTGAGCATCAGCAGCGTTCTTCAAATAGATTGCCATTTTCTGGTCGGCCTTAGTTCGGCTCATTACAGCTTCAGCCCGGGCGTCCACAACCTCGGCCTTCATCTTTAAAAGCTCAGACTCGAGCTTCGTAATCATGTCTGTTCGAACCAAGTTATTATCACGAGCTAAGCAAAGTTGAACCTCAAAGGCAGAGGCTTTGCCTAGAGCACACTTTTCCGCCGAAGCTTGAGCGTCCGCCTGAGCCTTTAACTCGTCATACTCGCGCTTGATTCGGCCAACTTTGTTCGGAAGGCGCTCCAGGTCCTCCGTCTTTTTCTGCAACTGAAGTAAACGAAACATCAGCCTCAAGAGCTAGAAGAAAGAACACACACTCGCTCGAAACAAAAACTACCTGCTCCTTCAAATAGCTCTCATATTCAAGCTCCGACTCGCCTCATACTATAAGCGTTCCCGCTCGACTTCCCTTTCATCACAAAGGAGCCTAAGGGATTTCTCCTCATCTAGAACTTCCCGTAGCCTGGCCTCGCGGCGAAGCAGCTCGGACTTAAGGTTGTCAAAAGCCTGCAAAGAAAAACTCAATAAGGAAGGGAAGACACGAAACTCAATGGGTCTGTGCCAAAAATCACCACATAGTGAAGCCCCTGGGCTTCTTCGAAGGTCGAGCGCACATCTGCTAGCCTGGCTCCCTCAGCTCCGAAAGAATCAACCCCGGTCGGGGCACGGGCGCTCGGCGCATATGATCCCGGGTTTCGAGTATCCCTTGAAGTACCTCCGACGGAAAAAGGGGGCGACATCGGAGGAGAAACCTCCTTGACAAAACCAGAAATCGCGGGCGTGGAAGGCTCAGTCAATATTTCCAATCCGGGCCCCCGATCCAGGTTCACCTTGCTTTGAGCACCGTCGCCCTGCAGAGGTATCTCTTGCTTATTGTTATCATTTTTAGCCCAGAAGATAGCGACCTTTCTCCCTCTCCAAAGGGGCACGGCCTCGCCTCGGAGGGCTCCCCGATGCCTACAACAACAGGGTCAGAACGCAGAAAGGGAAAGAACTTTTCCAACTAAAAAAAGGGAAGGGAACGAATCACACAACACATACCATGATGTTTTGCCTCCCATCGGCCCCTGGACAAAGCTCGCCACTTACGCTCGTCGCGGGTCGAGTGGGCCGCCAAATCCCGAGCCCAGCTCGATAGATCAGGGACCTCGCGCGGCATCCATGAAATTGCTGCAGAAAAGGGAAAGAAGACACGTTCACGGAACACTCCTCCGCCGCAATTAAAAAGCTACGAAGGCACGAGTGTACCACTTACGTGTATAATTCCATTCCTCAAGGAATGGCATAAACTCCACGGGGATGATATCAGCAGTCCGTACTCGGACGAATCGACTCATCCACTCCCGGTCTCCGTCTTCTTCATCATCAAACAGCAAAAGGCGTGGCCGACCGACATCGTAAGGTTAACAGACCTCGATGATGAAAGGGTCGGTACAGCCTGATAAGATGACTGAGCATGAATTCAAGCCCCGCCTTCTCCGCGAAGAACCTCATCATCAATACTATCCGCCAAAATGACGGATGAATCTACACCAAGGTGACCCGGTATTTCTGACAGAAATTAAGCACAACCCTATCAGGGGGGCCTAGCGTGAAAGGGTACGTATATACGTTCAAAAACCCCTCAGCATGGTCCATAACGCTCTCTCCCGGGGAAAGTACGCGCAATACTACATTCTCCCCCCATCCACACTCTCTCCTCACTGATTCGAGATGCTCTTCTCCTATTAAAAAAGTGGGATTCGAGGCATAATTCCGATAACCTCAAGCACTGGAGTCCCTTCTGGCAGGAGACTCCCTCCCGAAGCAAAGTGCCCAGAGGCGGAGCTCTTTTCTCCTCGCCGAGTGGGTTCGGGCATAGCATCTATGGCTATAGTAAAATGAAGGAAAGGGAAATGAAGACTTGGGCGAAAGCTTCGAGTTAAAGGAAAATTGGCGCAAGAAAGGAGAACTCTGTGAAAGAGGATAACTACTCAGAATAGCAGAGTCTCCAAAAGGGCGCAGACAACCCTATATATGGAAAGAGCGGCGACCACTCGCCTGCCTCGAAGGCCGATTAAAAATGTTAGCCAAAGCTTTTATCGCTTTGGAAAGATACGCAGGCGGAATCGCCTCGGTCATTTCGTAGCCGTATCCTACACTCGACGTCGCCATACGACGCTTCAAGGTTGAAAACCTCGCGTTAACCAAGTCCCGAGGTGGTACCCGACCTCGAGGACCTCCATCAAAAAGAAGTTAGGCTCCGAGAAGCCACTAACATCATTGCAAGTCCCGAGGTGGTACCCGAACTCGAGGACCTCCATCAAAAAGAAGTTAGGCTCCGAGAAGCTACTGGCATCATTGCAAGTCCCGAGGTGGTACCCGACCTCGAGGACCTCCATAAAAAAGAAGACATGCTCCAAGTAAACCATTGACATCATTACAAGTCTCGAGATGATACCCAATCTCGAGGGCTTCTCCCAAGAAGAGAATAAGCGCTTAAACCCTACTCATATGGGTCTGGTCTCGGGGTACCATCTAAATCCGGGTAAACCCTCACCCAGGATCTATCTACAACGCCTTTAGTCTATCTACACTAAGTTCGAAACGAGCTCCCAGGTGGCCTGGGTTCAAGCAAACGTCCACTCGGGGACTGCTCTCGAAAGCCTAAAGGCAGTCTCTATTCTCGGACCTCCGAGCAAAATTCCCCTTCGGAGATTACTGCCAGGTCTGAAAGCCAAGCCTCAGTCTAAGGATTCGAAGACCTACTCTCATTCAACTCGAAGTCAGGGTCCCGGCGACCCGAATTTGTCAGTCCAATCCGGGCTCGGTCCAAGAAACGGCAAAGGGTTCTGTGGGGAGCTGCATTGAGCAATCAAAGTCAAAAGAAACACTCGCCCTCGGGCTCGATATGTACCGATCGGCGGGATCAAGCACTCAGATTCTTCACGAGCATAGATAAGGGGAAATATAACATACAACAGAGACGAATTGAAGAAACATCTATTCCATTAATACCCTTGAAAGACGTATCAGCAGGCGCAATCAATGCGTTTTTTGGGAACTGAATCGACGGCGATATTGTCGCTCTGAAGAATCATAATCGGCAGTACATTGAATGACACTGAAAAGATGAACCGACGGGACACTTCAGCCATCATGAAGGCTTACGTCATAAGTATGACGTCATCGCGGGAAAACTAGAAGAGACGGTTATCAAGATCGTTTCTAATCGTTCTACTCTAAGAAACGCGGGGACTATCTATAACGTTAAAATTGGAGGGTCCAATTTTAGGCCACTACAACGCCTCAGGAGCGAGGTTTCCAAAGGCTCGAGGCCGCGGTCGAGTCTTATCCCGAGAGGACATCAACATCCAGCCTCGAGGCAACACAAACTGATGGTCACGGTGGAACAGTGGGGATATTCCCTAGGCGCATGGCTAGGACTGACAAAATCTAGAGGTCTAGCTCTGACCCGTATCAAGGCATTAAATGGCTATGTCAGCCCGTATCTTTGTAATCAATACTTTTGTACTATATTGGGATTCTCCCTCATATATAAAGGGGATCCTTGTCATTTTGTAGTTATCGGTTGCTCCATACTAAAATATACAGGAATACTCTCTCTGCTCTCTAACATTTTTCTCTTGAGTTCATTACTTCATTTATTGCTTACATTTATTGTGTTCTACTAATTGTTCATCATCTGTTGCTTATTATTAGCCATAAAGAGCCGCCATTAATCTTATTCTAACTGTTAGTCGCTCATCGATTGCCCCCGATAGCTCCCAGCCGAGCGCCGGACTCGACCCCGAGGTCCTCGAATAAGCAAGCTCGAGGCCTCGATTATTAACCATCCGATTCGGTTATCACTTTGCTCTCAAGCTCTAATCTTGTTTCTAAGTCTTTCACATAGCATCAACTGCTTAACAACCGGCATGAAAATAGATCACGTATTTTTAGAATCCCATAATCAAATTTAATTGTTATTACCTTTTTCACGGTAAACAAGATTTAATTCCATAGCTTTTAGAAGCAATGGTTGTAAGAAGACATATTTTAAATTTGCTAGTACTTTCAAAATATGTACAATATGGGCTAGGTCAGATAAAACTTAAAAACATAGGCCATTTTTGTTATGGTGTGAAGTCATGTGTATTTTCTTGTAATTCTTTCTATATGAAATGAGTACAGCAATACACCACAAACATGGTAAGAATATGTTCACAAAATAATGTAAGAGCATTATGTTTTCTTTGAAAGAATAATCAGTTAATTGAAATTCGATAATTAAGCTTCATTAGATGCTTGTCAAAATAATGAGACTTTTATTTGTTAACTCTTCTAAAGGTTGTAATTTGTGTGTTAATTATATTTCTCCATTACTTAATTTATGGGAGGATATATATTTTTTTTATATGTGATAATATAGTTGTACATAAATTAGTCATGATGCAAATCTGAAACTTTTTCGAAACTCGTCTCATCTTGCTATATTTTTCGAAAGGTAATGTACTAATGCAAGGCACGTGATATTTTTTACGTTTTTCGACGAAGTAAAGCTCGTTTATTTTAATTTAGCAATTATTTTTAAGAGAAAATTTCACTCTTTTAGTGTTGTATACTCTATATCTCACCTTCATATGAGCAAATATTGAAAAAAGTGAATTTTTTTCTATGAAATAAAAGTTAGATCGATGAAATTGGAGAAACAATTATATCTTCAAGCTAAACGTTGTTGTTGTGCAATCACAGATATGAGAATAATGGACAAAGGTAGATCTAATTGTCAACTGCTCTAATAAAGAATACTCCTATGATGGATCAACAATGTTATATTTTCTTAATTTTCCATTAAAAAAATAAGCTGATTCTTCAAAAAATGCATGAACCATAATTTGTTTGATCATTCGCTTGACGAATAAAATGATCACTTCCCACTAATATGAAACAAGATCAGTCAGCTCAAGAACGATAGGTACGATATTCTAGTATTTTCCTAATCCATTACTCTCTCCGTTCACTTTTAGTTGTCAAGTATTCTAAAAATAAGATTTTTGTTATAAATAGAATTGTATTTATGGTGAATGTCTATATTTAGAGAGATTCTAGGGTTCATTGCTTGGTGGCTAAGTCACACTGTCCCTATAAATAGAGGGATCTATTCTATTGTAATTCATCCCAAATCAATAAGAATTCTCTCTCTCTACTTTTCTCTATAATACTCTTCTTCTTCTTTTATTGTTTCATAACACGTCATCAGCACGAGACTCTAATCAATTGAGTAGAAGCTTTGTGATTGATCATAATGATTGTCAATTGTTCTATGAATTTCCTTCATGCTAAAATTCTAGATTTAAAGTAAGTATTTTATCGTATTTTTCTCTTTTTTTCTATAATTTGATTTTAAATACAAGCAAAGACAATAAATTTTGATTACAACTCTAATGGAGTTTGTAAGAAATTATAACCACCTGAAGTGGTAAAATTTCTATGTCTTGCCATGATCAAAGTCATGTATGATCGTGAGCACAAGAAGTGAAAACCCGTCCCATTGAATTTGCTCCATTCTCATTCCCTTAAGAGAATGTGATAGCAATATGTGATAAGTCTGAAAGAAGACAAAATTATTACCGTGAAGGTATCAATGGATGTGGACGTGGCAATAGACGAAATTATAATCGTCATCATTGTGATAATGAGAATAATAAGGATTCTCAAAATAATCCTTCACTCTGTGAAAGTTATATTTGTCATCGATTTGACATGAGATTTTATAAAGCACATATAGATGATTATGGTTCATTCATGATGTGAATGTGACAACATCTGATTTAAGAATACATATTCATTTTTGGAAGAATATGAGCGTGCTTGTGGTATATACCACACTCACCTCTAGAAGGAGGTTTGAGAGAAAATAAGAAAATAATGTCATTATTATGGCATAAATGGTCATTGGTCACGTACTTATTGTACGCCAAAATATTTTGGCATTGTGATTATTAAAAGACAGCGGTAATGCAAGAAACAAAACTTGCATATAATTTTGACCATAACCATAATGGTATAACTTTCTCTTTAAAAGAGATATTCACCATATTGATGTTGATGAATATGTGGTAGTACCAAATTAATTGATAGCTCTGGAAGAGCCAATTATTATTATTTTGGAGAAATAAAATTGTCGTAGTAAGTCTCAAAGAAACTTATTTAGTTTCTAAAGTATTCGCGAAAGCAGTTGGTTATATTGAGACTATAAATAAAGGAAAGATTTAATATCTTCTATTACTACAACTTGTAGCGGGATAATATGTATGTGAAAAGCTACCCGCTTTATTCTCCAGTTTGTACTACACAAACAAAAGAATGTCACAATAAAGTGGATGTTTATTGATATAAAAACCCATATCATAATAAATTTGGAGTTTATCGATAATTGCAAGCGTCATGGTGTAAACCTAGTCTTTATCAATATTGATAATTTATCCAATTGACATAATCAGTTTAGCCATATCAATTTAAGCATGATGTGCAAAAATAAAAGAGAATTCACATGGGTAAATATTAAAGAACTAGAAAGTTCTTTATGAATTTTCTTATGTTGCCTGTTCTCATTAATTAATATACCAACTAAAATTGGGATTGAATCCCATGAATGCTGGAAATATTAAAGGTGAATATAGGCCCATTCACCTGCCATGTATACCACATAAGATGCATCTATGAGATGGTTACATGTGCGATTATTAATAACCCGCAACATGGTGTTTTGCGAGGTAACTTGCTCAATAATTTAATTTCGAGCATAATTTCCAGATTTTTTATTCAAGAAGTTCATCTTGATAAGTTGGTTTACATCACAGTTGGTTTAGCAAAATGATTTATTAAGTGTCTCTACTTAATTGCTAAACAATTACTTATGAGAACAAAGTTATCTATATCAGTTTGATATACGTTATATACCAAAGTATATTATTTTCTCCCCTCACAAGTGGTTCGGGGTCAGGAACCAAATAATTCCATCTTATTATTATTGATGTGCGGTGTATATTTTGATTAACACCATAACGCACAAAGATGATGAAGCAAGTTAGTTTTCTAACATGATGGAGAGAGATGATAACATTTGAGAAAAAGTTACGCGGAATGAATTATCATTTGTACATCTAGATCCTCGACTAAAATAATATGAACTTGAAGTTCATAAAAAGATAATTCATTTGCAATATATTGCAAAGCATGCTAGACGCATTTGCTGGCCCAAAGAAAGTAACTATATTCTCATTGTAAATGCTCATATTAAGTCCTAGAAGGACAAAGTCTATGGTACGCTTAAAGCGCATAGACAAATTGGTTTCAAATAAACTTCTTGACAAAGAAGATGAGCAAATGATCTAAATGATCATAACAAAAGGAGGCAAGTGATCTAGAAGACACATGACATAATACTTCATAAAATCTCATGAGAGATTCAGGTACCTGAATATATGAATGAAGAGATCTCTATGTTATGTCTTTATGAAAAAATATTGAAACTGATATAAAATATTTGTCGACGACATCTATAATAGCGCTAAATATATATATGAGGATCTTAAGTCTGAAGAAACAATTCGAATAGATTTGGTTTCATATGAAAGACATGTAGTTTTGAACATGTAGTTCAAACACTTGAAAGTATAAAATCAATGGTATGTGCAATCAGTTTTCGATATCTTATATGTCTAGCATGACATGAAAACTTGATATGCATCTAAAGTCTATTATATGGCTTATATAACTTAACAATCCCTGAATGATTTAAATTGCTTAAAGCATATAGAATTCATGGTCATGAAGTACTACATCCTCAGTGCAATTTGTGCACAAATGTATCTTGCTATAACTATATGCATGATAATATGATAGCAAGAGTTATCACCTCTATGTGAAGATATTGAAATGATGATTCCAACAAGATCATATGAAGAAAATACATCTATCAGGGATGATGATTTCAAGGTGAAACAAATTCGTTGAAGTTAATATGGCTGGTTTATTTATCAAATATCTACCAACGATCTTTTGAAGATGGTGCACAAGATTGGAATGCAAATACTTAAGGATGTGAATTGATGCTCTCATCAGGGGGAGTTAATACGCGTTGTACTCTTTTTTCCTTACAAGGTTTTGTCCCACTGGGTTTTCCTTGCAAGGTTTTTAACGAGGCAACCAAAAGGCGTATTGTTAGATATGTGTACTCTTTTTCCTTCTCTAGAATTTTTTTCCTACTGGGTTTTATTTTAGTTAAGGTTTTAACGAGACACATTATTTGTTGAATAGACATTTAAGGGGGTGTGTTATAAATAGAATTGTATTTATGGTGAATGTCTATATTTAGAGAGATTTCGGGGTTCATTGTTTGGTGGCTAAGTCACCCTCTCCCTATAAATAGAGGGATTTATTCAATTGTAATTCATCCCAAATCAATAAGAATTTTCTCTCTCTACTTTTCTCTATAATACTCTTCTTCTTCTTTTATTGTTTCATAACAATTTTATTTTTATTTTTACTTGTCACTTTTCGCATATTAAGAGAAAAATAATTTATTTTTCTTGTTTTGCCCTTCGCATTAATTACTCATTCCAAATTATTTTCCAAATCTATTAAGACTATACACCGATTAATATGGATATCATGGTAAATTATATATGCACTTTATTTATTACTATTTCTTAAGGGACATGAAAAGCAGTAGCGGATCCAGGATTTTAAGGTCGTGGGTGCTCACTCTCTTAAGTGAAAAGTTGTTACCCATCACATAGTATAAATTCACAACTATTTAACTACGATAGTAAAAACTTTATTAGAAAAACTACGGTTAATATTATCATTAGCAAAAAAAGACTTCTATTCACTAGCCACAATCAACTACTAATAATGTTACATTATAGAAAAAAAAGATATCTAGTCACAAGTCACAGCTGTGCTCGAAGACTTTTCATATGTTGAAAACGATCAATAATAGCATCATTGCTTACGGTTACAAATATCTTACGCTCTACATAGCAAACTAAACAATCATTTAAAAATTCATCACCAATGCTGTTATGAAGCTCATTTTTTATGTAGTTCATGGATGAGAAAGTTCGTTCCGCAGAAGCAGTAGCAACAGGAAGAATGAGAGTTAACTTGATAAGCAAATAAACAAGTGGCCAAGTTTGATGCAAATCTGACTTAACCAACACTTTAGCAAGGTCACTAATTCCTTTCATGTTAAAGAACCTCTTGATTGTGATTGATTCATTAAATCAATCATCCTATTGAAACACTTGTTGTGGATGCTATCTACCCCTCCAACATGTGTTTTAAATCTTTCAATAGCCTTGTTCCAAGCTTTAAAATCATTTTTTGTAAAAGCATCTCCCATATTTCCATGAATTTCATGTTCATTTTTAAACAAATAACAACATAAACAATATGCAGCATCTTTACCCTTGAACCAACTAGGACAAATACCTTCCAAACTTAGTTTTAGAAAAATCATATTTCACGAGCTGGCAAGGTCCACTTTTAATATAATGTCTTCCAACTTCATCACGTATATTAGGACTATATTCTGTAATGGATTTTCTATCTCCCGGGTCAGGTTCGAGAGATTCCAAATCAAGATTTGAAAAAAATGGATCCCTCTGAGTTTCCGGAGCTATGGATGGAGCAATAGATGGATGAGAACTAGAACTAGAACTGGGTAGCCTTGTGACAAACTTATCCATCTCGATTCACAAAGATCGATGAAAAACTCCTACAAAATAAGATTCAGTCCTAATCAATCTTATCAAAAAATTAATTCATGCAATCCAATTAATTCCTATTATGAAACCCATGTCTCTCTATAAACAACACAAACAACAAGACAATAACAACATATTTAAGTCCATTCTTCTGTCCGCTGAAAAATTAAAACAATATACAACATAAAAGTTTGGTCTTTAAAAAGCTAAGAAAACTTACAAATTTTCGAAGCTAGCAATGAGTGTATGAGCACCAATTCATCAATTGCATAACCCAGTGACCAGTGTTGCTAATATAATCTTCATTTGTCCCAAAATTTTAGTTTCGGTGTCAAGTAAATAACATAAACAAGTAAATTTACTTTATGACAAGTACCAAAAATAATTTTTTATCACAAAAATATTGTAGTCACTGACTCTTTTCAGCAAAGTAATACAAAAAATTCATTGAATATATTTTAATTTTAACAAAGCATAAGCAATATGAGAAAGCCCCAATTCCTGTTTCCTCTAGCTTGAATAAAAAATTTAAAATACCAAATTTTGTTACCTTTTATTTATGTTCTGATTTTGAAATTACTGGGGAGAACAAGTGCGCTGCGTTTTCTTTCTAAGGAGAAGCCGAGAAGAAGGGTTTTTGGCTTTTTAAGAAGCTACTTTTAACTTTTAAGACTATTACTTTTATTAGGAATAGGAAAAATAAAACAAAAGAAAAGGTCCGCAAAAAGTCAACAAGGAAAATAACAAAACAGGCATATTAATTTCTGGCTATATTAAAAAATTTGCATCAAGCAGGAATCGATCCCTGGCCAATTCATAGTTTGAACTCTAAACTCATCTCATAACCAAAGCACCCAGAGACCTTTTTGGTTAGTGGGTGCTTGTTAATTAGTTATATCCGTTTTTCCTGTATTTTCTGTATAATTATGCAGAGTCTGCTTCTGGGTTAATGGGTGCTTCCCGCCCCTGATGAAAAGTTCAAAGTAGACAATTAAAAGTAAACGGAGTGAGTATATGAATTTCTAGTTCCAGTCACACACGTGTGGCTCATTAATATGCCTTTTTTGTAACTCATGTATACTTTCCGCGTTACCATTATTCGTTCGTGTGACAAAGGCTGACCAGTTCAATTCTTCCTACTATATTCAATATTCAATAATAATGCAGACATACGCGTTTTCCAAAGTTTCCATCTTTTCTTATTTTTCTCGTTTCCGATTAGTCAAAAGTGGGGTCTACACCTTGTGGAAATAGCATAAGATTTTCGACAGTTGATGAAGTAAGGCAGTGTTGGTGTCTATTCCTGTGTCAGTCAAACTAAGAATAAGAAGAAAATAAAGACAACATGAGAAATTTCCACAAAGTCTTCCCCACGACTCGAGAGAATCTGTTTGTAATAAAATGATGAAGAAACTCAGAATATAAGAGTTATATTTTTAATTAATTAAATTTAGAAACAAACAAACATTACTACTATAATAATGTAGTTTGATTAAGAATAGTTTGAATTATATATATATATATATATATATATATATATATATATATATATATATATATATATAATTTTGTTAAGTAGGTTGATTCTCATCCATGAACGAAGAGATTAAGAGTAGAAGAAGAATAAAAACAGGGCAAGGAAAAATCGATGGCTTCTAGATTGATCTAATCAACATGCACTTATAGAATGAAGCTCTGTTCTAAATCAGTGGCGGAGCCAGGAGGGGGTTCAAAAATTTCTTTTTGTAGCTAGTGGGAATTGAACCCATGACCTTATGTAAAGGTTGAACCCCCTTGACCACTAAACTACACTTTTGGATTGTGTTAAGAGTGTTCAAAACTTAATATATAGAGGTAAAAAACAGATTTTGCCTTATATATATAGTATAATTTTTCGGCGCCCCTGTTCTAAATACCTACTGTAGCTAACAATATATACAACTTCCTAATCGACTAAATTAACCAACCAACTAACTACAATGTACAGCTGACCCCAGCTAGTGTGCAGCTCAACATTAGTGCACTGTAGTACATCTATCTATTTCCTTTACACCCCTCCCCCCCCCCCCCACCCAAGCCTAGGAGAGATGAAGATATTATTCATTCCTAGCTTGGATAGAAGATAACATTGTTGAGCAATAAGAAGGCCCTTAGTCAAGATGCCAGCCTGTTGCTCTGATATGGCACATAAAGGGTGTCCACCAGACCTTGATGAATCTTCTCTCGAATGAAGTGACACTTAATATCCATATACTCAGTCCGTCCGTGGAACACAAGATTGGCAGAAATATGTATGGCAGACTTGCTGTCACTGTGCATAGGAATAGGCAAATGTAAGGAAACTCCCAATTCTTTGTATAGACATATGAGCCAAACAATCTCAGCCACAGTAGTTGCACGACTCCTGAATTCAGCTTCATCTGAGCTTCTAGAAATGGTTGCCTGCTTCTTTGGATCTCCAAGATATGAGAGAGTCTCCAAATTTGATCAAGTATCCTGTAACTGACTTTCTGATGTTAGGGCCTAGTCTGCATCACAAAAGGCTGAAGTGTAGGAGAGCTGCTAGATGAAATAAGGATACCAAGGCCAGGTGCATGTTTGACATATCTCACTACCCTGATGGCTGCTTCCGTGTGAGAGGCTTTAGGAGCAGGCATAAATTGGCCCAGACATTGCACATCAAAAGCAATGTTTGACCTAGTGATGGTCAAGTAAAGCAGTCTACCCATAAGTCTTTGGTAGCTGCTAGGATCCTCTAGTGATCGATCAGAGGATGAGCCAACATGGGCATCAAATTCACTGCTGGTAAGCTTCTGATTCAACTCCACTGGTGCACCAAGTGGTCGAGCACCTGCTAGCCCCATGTCTGAGATTAATTCCATAGAATATTTGAGTTGATGCATCAAAATACCTCCATTACTTCTAGTAAATTCTATCCCCAAAAAATACCTAAGCTCGCCTAAATCCCTTATCTTGAAACTGTTCTGCGGAACAACCTTTGTGACATTAATGAGCTCAAGATCATGTCCAGTGATTAAGAGATCATCCACATAAACCAGAATCACCACTAGTTTGTTGCCTGATTTTTTGGTGAGCAAAGAATAGTTCAAATGACTCTCTGTATAACCAGAATCAATCAATGTTGAGACCAACTTAATGTTTCATTGCACGGATGCTTGTTTAAGTCAATAGAGGGACTTGTGTAACCTGCATACTTGATGTTTGCCAGCTTCAAAACTGAAATCTTGAGGAAGGTCCATGTATACCTCCTCATGTAAATCACCTTGCAAGAAGGCATTGTAGACGTCCATTTGATGTAAGGTCCAACCTTCAGCTGCAGCTAAAGGAACAACTACTCTAATAGTGACCATTTTGACAATAGGAGAGAATGTTTCTTGGTAGTCAATTCCCTCCTTTTGATTGTAGCCCTTGGCCACTAACCTTGATTTAAATCTTTCCACTTCACCATTTGCCTTGTACTTGATCTTGCAAACACATTTACACACTATGGCCTTCTTCCCCTTAGGTATTGATACAACCTCCCAGGTCTTGTTTTCTTCCAATAATTGTATCTCAATTTTATTGCTTCCATCCACTTCCTATCTTTGGCAACCTCTGATATGATCTGGGCTCATGGATGCTAGAGACATGTGCCACAAAGTTCAGGTAGGGCTTGGACAGATGATCATAGTTGACCACTGCTCAAATAGGATAAAGGCATGTGTTTGCCACTGTCTGTCCTTTGCCTTGAGTTACATAGTCCTTCAGCCAGATGGGAGGCTTTCTGACTCTCCCTGGTTGCCTGACTGCATTCTGTATTGGCTCAATATCAACAAGTGGCTCCTGAGAAATGGGAGCTAAAGACTAAACATGTGTATCCTAAGATGGTGAAAGAGAGTCTGCTATGGGCAAGACTTCCTGATGTTGTACTAGTTGTTTAATGGGATCAGTGATGAACCTGTCTAACTCTATATCAGGTTCCCTCAACATTGGTGATTGCTGGCCTGAATGAAATAACAAGTAGTCTGGGCTGGAAGAGACAATCTGTGTATGCGTTAGTGTAGGTATGTGATGCAGAGAAATATTAGGCAAACTAATAGGAGGGCTCATATGTTGAAAATGGCAGATGTCCTCATGAAATGTGACATCTCTACTAACAAAAATAGATCTGTTAGTTACATCATACAGCTTACACCCTTTTTGATTTGCAGCATATCTTGGTAAAACATATTTGATTGCCTTTGGGGCAAATTTATCCTTCTTTCTGACATCCGTGGCATAACAGAAACATCCTATAACTCTCATGTGCAACAAATAAGGTGCTTTCCCATAGATAAGCTCATAAGAAGAATTATTGTCCAGTACTACAGATGGTAACCTATTAATAATATACACAGCCCCAATGATGCATTCACCCCAAAATCCGATAGGTAAGTGTCCCTGAATTCTTATTGCTCTATCTGTCTCTAATATGCGCCTGTGCCTTCTCTCAACCACTCCATTTTGTTATGGAGTGTAAGAGCAAGAGCTTTGATGAACAATTCCATTAGTTTTGAACAAATCACTACAATTGGAGTTGAAGAATTCTGAGCCATTGTCAGATCTGAATACCTTAATTTTCTAACCAAATTGAGTAGCCACCATCACAATAAAATCCCTCACTAAAACTACAACATCAGATTTAAGATGCCGAAAATAAACCCATAGTCATCAACCAATGTCAGAAAATACATCATTCCATTATGTGTTGGCACCTTATAAAGGGCCTCATACATCCATATGTAAGTGAGCAAACATACTATCTCCCTTGCTAATACTACTTGGAAATGGAACTCTTATTTGTATTGTTAAAGGACATACTTCACAATGAGTAATACAAAACTTATCATTATTCTAAAAAATAGTGAATTTCCTAAGAACATACATGGGAACATGGCTCATTCTCTTATGTCAAATTTCTGCAGGTATACTATTTATTGCTTCCATAGACTTCATATCTTCAAACTGAACTGTCTTATTTTGTGAACACAGAACATACAACCCATCTTCCTTTCTACCAATCTCCTTCACCCTCTCAGTAAAGGGATCATAAAACACACAAAACCCAGGAAAGAATGTGATGTAATAGTTCAAACCTCTTGTTACTTTTGATACAGACATGAGATTAAACTTAAAAACTAGCACACACAACACATATTTGAGGACTTCACCTCCTGTCAATGAGCAATTTCCAATCTGAGAGATACCTGCTGAATCACCAGTTGGAAGTTGCACCTGTCCAGAATTTGCAACTGCAGGATTTGTAACTGATACACCAGTGTCACGGCCCTAAACCCAGACCCGGTCGTGATGGCGCCTCTCATGAAGACAAGGTCAGCCGACACATATCCAATTCGAAGTTAAACAACTAAACAGCAATAAAGCATGCTAAAACATGATTTAATAATGCTAAACAGCAGATAATATCACAACAATGCTGAAGTACAACCCAAACACAGCCCGACATTGGGGTGTCACTAGTCATGAGCATCTATTAGAGTATAAATACAACTACAAGGTCTGAAATATACAAAACAGGAATGATAAACGAAAGGGAGAAAAGCGGTGCTGCAAACGCTGACAACTACCTCGCTAACTCCGATAACCCTGCCTCCAATCAGCCAAAAACTCGCTACCGGGTGTATAAATACCTGCATCTGTACACAAGGTACAGGGAGTAAAGTGAGTACTCCAACTTAGTGAATAATAAAGGTAAATAACAACTGAGCACTAAGAAATCACGTAAAGCAAACCATCATGCTGTATAGAAGCAGTGTAAAACCCTTTGAGAAAAACAGTGAAGTTGTGAAATCTTTAGAAAATATCTTAGCTCAGTTTTAAACCTCTTTGAAAATGACTTTTTCAACAGTTACGCAATGATTGCAAAACAGTTAGTGCCGATAAGCACAGAAAATCCGCCCCTCGGGCACAATTACCACAGTATAACAGGTAAAATGACAAGTAAATATGAAAGATGAACACATAAAGGTTCGCCCCTCGGGCAATATCTCAGAACAGTACCAGCCCCTCGGGCTCACTCTCAGAACACTCTCAGCCCCTCGGGCTCTCTCTCTCAGATCACTCTCAGAGTAGTATCATATAGTAACCGCTGCGGCGTGCAGCCCGATCCATATATCGCCGCGGCGTGCAGCCCGATCCATATATTTCATTGACGGCGCTCACTGGGGGTGTGCAGACTCCGGGAGGGGCCCCTTACGGCCCAAGCGCAATATCAAGCCATCTCGTGGCGTACAAATCTCAGGCCCTCGGCCTCATAATCAAATCAGTGTATCATCGCTGCGGCGTGTAGCCCGATCCTAAAGATATCCTCACAACACAGGCCCTCGGCCTTACTCAGTCAGAAATCACATAAGCCCCTCGGGCAACAGTAAAACAGTATTTCTCAGCCCAAAACATCATTTCGAAATATCATTTAAGTCTCAAACTGAGTAAAAGTGGCTGAGTTGTAAAACACTGGAAAACAGCAGGACTGAGTTCAAGTAATAAATCAATACAGTGAGGAAACAGTGATGAAAATCCCCGAAGGGTTCAAATAGTTGGCACGAAGCCCAAATATGGCAATCAGCTCAAACCATGATGATAACAAGTAAGTTTCAGTCAAATACGCGGTAAATTCATCAATCGGGACGGACCAAGTCACAATCCCCAATGGTGCTATACCCCACGCTCGCTATCCGGCGTGCAAGTCACCTCAACATAGCACCACGATGTGCAATCCGGGGTTTCAAACCCTTAGGATATCATTTACAATCATTACTCACCTCGAACCGGCGAAATCCCTAGCTCGCGACGCCTTTGCCCCTCGAATCGGCCTCCACGCGCGTCGAATCTATCCAAAATCAGAACGAATACATCACAATATGCTAAGGGAACAAAGCCCAAGCGAAAACAATCAATAACGGGCACAAATCCCGAAATTACCAATACCCGAGCCCCGGACCCACTCCTCGAAACTCAGTAATTTTTACATCAACGGGTTCCTTATCTCCTCACGAGTTCATACATACCAAAAGTTCCCAAATCCGACCTCAAATGGTCCTTCAAATCCCTAAATCAAATTTCAAAAATCCCAACCCTAGTTTCTTCCATTTTAGCTTAAGTCCCATGAATTTCTAGGTGGATTACACAATATAATCGAGTTTCAAGCCCAAAATTCTTACCTCAAGTCGTTTCCCCTTTGAATCCCTCTTTAATCTCCACCAAGAAGCTCTCAAAATGATCAACCATGGAGGAAAAAAGACCCAAAATCGCGGATGAAATGAAATTATAACATTCTGCCCAGCACTGTTCCTTCTTCATCGCGATCGCGACCTGAGTCACGCGATCGCGAAGCACTAAATTTCCACCTCTCAAATTAACACTATGCGAACGCGATGATGCTGCTGCGAACGGGATGCTTTAAATCCCAGAGCTATGCGAACGCGACCCCAATGATGCGAACGCGAAGAGCAAAACACTGGATCCCAATTACTTATACGCGAACGCGTAATACTGTACGCGAACGCGAAGCACAAGCTCAGGGCAGCCCATACTCCTTCTACGCAATCTCGAGGGACCTCACGTGATCGCGAAGGCCAAAAATTGACTGCAACTGCTACTGCAATTTCTGCAACTCCTCAACCTAGAAATGGGTCCGATTGACCATCCGAAACTCGCCCGAGGCCCCCGGGACCTCAACCAAAGCTACCAACATAACCCATAACATCATTCAAACTTGTTCCAATCATCAAAACACCTCAAACAACATCAAATTATCCAAAACTCATTGAATTCAAGCCTAAGTTTTCTAAAAACTTCCGAAACACGCTTTTGATCAAAAACCCAACCAAACCACGTCCTAATGACCTGAAATTTTGCACGCATATCCCAAATGACTTAGCGAAGCTACAGCAACTCTCGGAATTTCATTCCGACCCTCGGATCAAAATCTCACCTATCAACCAGAATTCGCCAAAATACTAACTTCATCAATTCAAGCCTAATTCTACACCGGACCTCCAAAGCCCATTCCGATCACACTCTTAAGTCATAAATCACCTAACGAAGCTAACCAAATCATAAAAATTCCGATTCGAGCTCATATACAAATAAGTCAACTCTTGGTCAAACCTTTCAAATTCAAAGCTTTCAACTGAAACTGTTCTTTCAAATTCATTCCGATTTTCCTGAAACCAAAACCAACGATCTACATCAGTCATAATACATTACACGGGGCAAGTCGTGCCCGAGAACTGGCGATCAAAGTGTAAAAGCTCGAAACGACCGGTCAGGTCGTTACAACCAGCGTCCAACATGAATTTATCACCAACCATGTGGTTAGTTGCCCCAGAATCCACAATCCATTTCAAGTTAGTTAATGCAGAGATAAAGGTTTACCTGCCAAATTTGCACTTGCATCATACATGTTTGCCTTCTTTAACATGGTTAAGCTTTGACTATATTGTTCCTTAGTGAAGAATGGTGCTACTGGTGTATTCATGTGACCAGCTGACTACTGACCATAATCTCCCCTTGCATTCACCAAGTTGACCTTCTTTTTCCCTTTGAAATTAGCTGGATAACCTATCACCTTATAGCAATTTTCTTTCGTGTGGCCTTTGATCTGACAAACCTCACATTTCATCAGCTGGAAGTAATTTTTCCTATTGTGTCCTTCCATGTTACAATAACCATAGTGCATATTGTAATTTTTCCTATTCCTCTATCCCACTCCTATGCCTCCTTTTTCTATGAATAAGGTTTTTGGTTCAGTTCCATTTCCTCCCAAATTTAGCATTCCAGAAGTAGCATTCTGACTCTCATCTTGCACTAGCATAGCATATGCTTGATTTACACTAGGAGTTGGTATCATCATTAGGATTTGACTCCTTGCTTGACTATAGGAGTTATTAAGTCCCATTAGGAACTATAGTAACCTATGATTGCGCAGATGAACCACATACTCCTTAGACTCATCACAATTACAAGAAGGAAAAGTAACAATTGAATCCATTTCATCCCAAAGGCCTTTCATTTTTGAGTAGTAAACAGAAGTAGGTGAAACACCTTGTGTTAGTGTACAAATTCCTTGAAGCAAATGATAGATTCTCGTCAGGTTAACTTTGTCAAATCTCTCCTGAAGATCATTCCGGACACGAAATGCATTTGAACTATAGAGAATTCTGCTGTGTAAATTTGCACTTACATTGCTGGTAAGCCATGAAATCACCATTGCATTACAGCGATCCCACTGTTTCACCAGATGTCCTCTGTAATCTTCACATCGCACTGAGCCATCTATGAAACCTAGCTTGTTCTTCACTAGCAAAGTTACTTTCATGGCTGGACTCCACAACGAGTAGTTCTCCATCCCGACCAGTTGAATTCCAATCTGAACGGCTCGAGGAGTGTCGCCGGCACCAAGGAATAAAGGATAATTGTGGTCAATCACCACCGAGCTACCATCGGTGACTCCGCTTGAAGTATCACTCATATTTGCAATAAATGTGTCCTCAGTCGCCATTGAATTTAAAAAATTAGGTTTTGCTTGCTACACTATCTCTGAATTCCTCATTTTTCACTATCAATTCTGTGAAAAATCCCTCAATTCAATAGCTAGTTAGCTTTGATACCATGATAAATGGACCTTGGGCCTAACTCAACCCCAAAAACTAGCTTATGAGGTGAGGATTGCCCAAGACCATATAAGGAGACCAAGGACCTCAAATCCCACTGATTTGGGACAACTCAACACCCCCCTCATGCACAGGCCTGCAAACTGGAGCACATAAATGGGGGCCCAACATCGGTAACCATAACTGGTATGGGTCTGCCTCTAATACCATCTTATGTTAGCTCATTCTCAACCATGATCGAAGAGATTAAGAGCAGAATGAGAATGAAAACATAGCAAGGAGAAATCGATGGCTTCTAGATTGATCTAATCAACATGCAATTACAGAATGAAGCTCTATTCTAAATAGCTATTTAGCTAACAATATATACAACTTCCTAACTGATTAAATTAACCAACCAACTAACTATTATGTACAGCTGGCCCCTGCTAGTGTACAACTCAACATTAGTGCATTGTAGTACATCTATCTAGTTCCTTTACAAATTTCTCGTAAACTTACAAGCCAGTACAATTTACTTCTGCGGAGTGAGTCGAGTGAGAGAGACTATATATACTATTCTACACATACTATTATTTTTATCTTCCTAGCAACAAAAGAAAAAAGAAATTATTTTTATCTTTGTGCACCTATTAGCAGTCCAAATCTTTTTCCTTAGAGTTACTATTGATTTAAACCAATTCAAAAATATATATATATATAGCGATATGGTCTTATTTGGATCAAACGCACGAACTTTGTTAATGCTGAACCAATAGTTACAATTAAATAATCCTCCCTTTTCGTACGCTAAACAGACAAACTTGCTTCACTAGTCCAGTCCACCGAGTCTACACGTTTGTTGTTCTTTTTTCAATACAAAAACAGTAAAGTCCAGTCAACGCCCCCTCCCCTACACAACACTTGTTCCTTTTCTTCCCCCTCATTTCTTTCAATTCCCAAAACTATCTGAAACTGAAACACTATGCAAGCTAGATTTTCTTGATACCCTTTCTTATTTTCTTCAAGTTTTCAGTTTTACAAATCCAAAATGAACTTAAGGTATGCTCCCCATATAACTTATATAGTTATATTCTTGTCTTTTCCTCTTCAGCTAGTGTTTTCCCAATTGCCCACTGACCAAATTAATGCCATGAGAAAGGTCTATGATATGCTTCAGAATGATACTGCTACTTCTTTTATATGGGATAGGATTAATAAAAGTTCAAATCCATGTTCTTGGAAAGGAATTTCTTGCAATTCTAATCATAATTCTTCCATAACAAACATCTCCTTTTCATTGTTTTCAATTTCTAGCTCTGACTTCTTGCCTGTTATTTGTCAAATTAATACATTGGAGTCTCTTGATGTTTCTCAGAACCATTTGAGCTCAATCCCAAGTGGGTTTATTACTGGTTGTGGGGGAATTAGTGGGTTAAAATTATTGAATTTTAGTAGGAATAAATTGGAGGGTTCTTTGCCTAATTTCACTGGTTTTGGAAAGTTGGAGTCTTTGGACTTTTCTCATAATAACTTGAATGGGAAAGTTGACTTGCAGTTGGATGGATTGAACTCACTCAAGAGTTTGAACCTTAGCTACAACAATTTTTCTGGTTCAGTTCCTACCAGTCTTGGAAAATTTGATCTTTTGGAGGAGCTTCAACTTTCTGCAAATTTTTTTCAAGGTGAATTCCCCACTCAAATTGTGGACTTTGGCAACTTAACTTTGATTGACCTTTCTCTTAACTCTCTATCTGGTGTCATTCCTGAGAGATTAGGACAACTTTCCAAATTGCAAGTTTTGATTTTATCAGCCAATAATTTGAGTGGAACAATCCCACAATCCATTGGGAATATCAAAACATTGACGCGTTTTGCTGCGAATCAGAATCGTTTTGTTGGAAAAATACCCCTTGGCTTAACCAAGAACCTGAGGAATTTAGACCTCAGTTTTAACAGTTTAACTGGTATAATACCTCAGGAACTGTTATCCCCACTGAACTTGCAGTTTGTTGATCTGACTTCCAATAAGTTGGAGGGACCTGTTCCTACGAACTTGTCGATAAATTCAATCAGGTTGAGATTGGGCCAAAATGCTTTGAATGGATCACTTCCATCTGCTTCCTTTGGAACTCTACGGAATTTGACCTACTTGGAGCTGGACCAAAACCAGCTAAGTGGACCAATTCCTTCTGAATTGGGGAAGTGCCAAAACTTGGCGCTTTTGAACTTAGCCCAGAATAAGCTGAGTGGTGTTATTCCAGTAGAGTTGGGTGATATTTCTAATCTTCAGGTACTGAGTCTTCAGTTCAATAACCTAGTTGGGGATATTCCGAGTAACATTTCGCAGTTGAATAGATTGCAGACGCTCAATATCAGCTGGAATTCATTGAATGGTCCCATACCAAGTTCGATATCCAGTTTGAAAAACCTCAGAAACTTGAATTTGAAAGGGAATAAGCTAAGTGGTCAAATTCCGCCTGACATTAGTAACTTAAATTTGTTGTTAGAACTCCAACTTGGAGGGAACCAACTTGGTGGGGATATTCCAGCGATGCCTTTAAGTTTGCAGATTGCTTTGAATCTCAGTCACAATCTCTTTGAAGGACCTATACCAATTACTCTATCTAGATTGACTTCATTGGAAGTTTTGGATCTCTCTTACAACAGGTTCTCAGGTCAGATTCCCGACTTTCTGACTAAAATGGGAGGCTTGACTAGGTTGGTGCTTTCAAACAATCAACTCTCTGGAATTCGTCCGGAGTTTGGAAGCTTTGTCATTGTTGAGACAAGTGGAAATAGGGATCTGATCTATCCTTCCCCTATCACTCCACCTGAAGCCACAAAAAAGAGAAAATCTATAGTTATTGCAGTTGTTGTCCCAATAGCAGGCGTAGCGGTAATTGCCCTTTTCACCTTGATTGCTATTTCAATATCTAGAAGATATTACAGGATTAATGATGATCATTTTCACTCGGGAGAGGAAGGTTCTCAATCCCCTGTCATCCAGGGAAAGGTTTTGACTGCAAACAGCATTCACAAGTCTAATATAGACTTCACGAAAGCCATGGTAGCAGTGTCTGATCCCTTAAATGTTGTTTTCAAGACAAGATTCTCGACCTACTATAAAGCTGTTATGCCGTCAGGGACAACCTATTTTGTCAAGAAGCTTAATTGGAGTGACAAAATATTTCAGTTGGGAAGCCATGAACTATTCGGGGAAGAGCTCAAGAATCTCGGAAAACTGAATAATTCAAATATCATGATTCCACTAGGCTATCTTTTGGCTGCTGATAGTGCTTATCTCTTCTATGAGTTTGCCCCTATTGGCACCTTATATGATGTTCTTCGTGGTAGCTTGGGATACTCGTTGGATTGGGCAAGCCGTTACAGCATCGCTATTGGAGTAGCTCAGGGTTTAGCTTTTCTACATGGATGCAACTCCAGTCCAATCCTACTCCTCGATCTTTCCAGCAAGAGCGTTCTCTTGAAGTCCCAGAATGAGGCTCAGATAGGAGATATTGAACTCTACAAGGTGATCGATCCTTCAAAGAGCACAGGAAGCTTTTCTGCTGTTGCTGGTTCTGTCGGTTATATTCCTCCAGGTAATGAACTATTACTTGGTTAAAGTTAAAGATCCTTCAACATTGATTTATGTTCTTCATTTTCCATGAACTGACGTTCCTGCATTTGACATGTTCCGGAAGAAACTATGATACATTCTTTGTCATAACAGCCGTGCCATGCTTTTAAACTCGTGTTTCATGTGAAATTTTCATACAGTTATTGTTGTTTTCAGACTAAAGACTGCATTATATCCGCCCACTATACCATTTTATGCCATACCATTTGATTGTGCATAAACATAAGATATTACTTGACCGTGGATTATATAAGTAGTAGGTGAAATAAATGCGAAAGGAATAGTTAAAAAGTAAGTGATAGAGAAAACATTATTTCAAACCTTAAGTATGATTAGTTCATTGGATTCTTGAAACGATGTTGAACTCTCTTTCGATATCTGAAGTGAAACAGCGAGTCAGTGTAAATTAGAGAGTGAGGGGTATAATAAAATGTCTTTTCCCAGCTTTACATCTATAACATTAGAAGCCTCAAAGTTAAGCATATATTTAGTGATGCATGTATTTCCTTTTCTGTAACAGAATATGCATACACAATGAGAGTCACAATGGCGGGAAATGTATATAGCTTTGGAGTTGTCCTGCTGGAATTGTTGACAGGAAGGCCTGCAGTGAGTCAGGGAACTGAGTTAGCCAAGTCGGTGTTGAGCGACTCTGAGCAGCACAACAAGTGGGATCACATTCTTGATTATAGCATTTGTAAGACGTCGCTCAACGTTAGGAGCCAGATGTTAGCTATCCTCAAAGTGGCTCTAGCTTGTGTTAGTATCTCACCAGAAGGCCGGCCCAAAATGAAGAGCGTGCTTCGCATGCTTCTCAATGCAAGGTAATCGGGTGTCAAACAAAAGTAATGACCGCGAAGATGGTTTTTCTATTAGCTTGCTTTTCTTTCTTTTTCGGGGAGGAGCCACAAGCGGTGAATGGGTTGTCAACTATGCATAATATGCCAGTTTTGCCAGTTTATATATGTTAATATACATATAGGTATATGATAGTAGCTACATAACTTTGAATATGATCTTAGTTCTCATTGTAACATAGTCCATTTTTCTTGTTCATGTGTAATATGTATAAAAGGTCTTTCGGGAATGGATCCGATTTAACTCTTTCATATAAAAGATCGCCTCTTTTACCCAATCGCGTCGCGTTTGGCAGAACTTATCCGTGTCTTACTATATGGAGGTGTTTGACTGGCCACAAAGTTCAAATGAAACAAAGACTTGTTATATACCCGCAATTAGCAGTGGTTAATGTGGCTTTTGTAAATTACCCGGAATCGGGTTGCTCGATGCTTATTAATATGTACGGAAAATTTTATTTTGTATCTCATACAACTTACACTAGTTGTATGAGGCATTTTTTTGTCTCACAGTTTTGTGGACCCGGATTTTTGTTGACCTAGAAGTGTAAGATTGGGGTCCACAAATTTGTGACCACAAATTTGTGAGACAAAAAGGAGCCTCACACAACTAATAGTCAGTTGTGTGAGGCACACAATAAAACTTCTCCTCTTGAAGGATGATATGCAAGCAACATTGATTTTTCGAACCATCCTTTTGTTTGTTAACATCATTCAACCACATCGCACCTTAAACCCAAATATAGTGCGGAAAAACGACAATAATTTAGGCTTTAACACATTTGGCCGACTCACTAAAAATAATTAAACCCTAACCAAATATACAAAATATTATATATCAAATGTGAATAATATATATATA